>NC_092859.1:9874872-9928123 GCF_032062135.1 Pyxicephalus adspersus
ATTAGGGTCCCAGACACCCAGCATTTTCATATTCATAGGAAGACATTCTTCAGCCTTGTGTAAACTCTGTGTGTGATTTGGCAACACCAAAACCCAACTATTTGTTGAAAATCCTTGCTCTTAAAGCCGCTGCTGCAAGTATCAAAAGACATACAAAAAGTTATGGAAAAGTTCTGCAACTACGCTGCAAACTCATGTCCCTCCAAGAACTTTTCTTGTTACCATCCATGAATCCAGCTTGGAGCTTGGGTACCTAAGTGAAATTGCTAGAAGTTTCACTGACACACACTGATAGGTGAAAGGACGTCCATTGTTATAACAGCTGTAACTGACTCACTGTTTATTGTGTCTGCACAGGGGGAACCAATCTCTTTCTGCCAGGAGACCTTCCTTAGCCACAAGTGTAGCTCCATGAAGACCTTCCTGCAGAACGCCGTCCACCTCCAGCTTTTCTCACAGGTTTGAGCATTGGTTTTGGTGGAGGGAGGGTTTGTTTTTCCCCATTATATACTGCTGGGATGTGTACATTGTTTTCATTATCCACTGTTAATTACGGTTTATCTTTCTATACCATTGTGAATTCATGGTCAATATGTACATCTATAAGGATATCTTGCCTTGTGTTTTTGCAAAATATCCACTGTTGCAGTTTTTTGGTTTCCAGTGGCTAAAATTGTTGCCATTTTGTAATACTAGTGCTTTAGGTGTTTTGTTGACCCATTAAATTTATTAATCTAAGTCAATGACCCAGAATGCAAAAATAAAGCTACAACGCCAAGCCTCACAAGGGGGTTGTACTCAGAAATGCTCTCTATATGGTAAAACCTTAAGCCAATTTTCAACAAACTTTTAGCAAATGCACAATTGGCAGTTTTACGGCAAAATCAATTTATCTAAGAGCAATCCACTTAGCTCCACTGGGGAATTTGTTCTGACTCATTTGGCATGTACAATAGAAGTACATTATTATGAAGAAAGAAAAAGTTGAACTATATACAGTAACTGCTTCCGATGATCTTGTGATCGCCTAATAAAGTTTCCAAGCTTTAAGCTTGGCTGAGATCTATGATAGACCTAACAGATATTGACAGTAGACACAGCTCCCAGGGAACTGAGCATTGCCAGACATTCGGCCTAATTTACTGTTATCCAGTTCCAGAGAGCTCATTAGAGACAGCCTTCAGGGGGAGAGCAGAATGTATTATTATATTTTAATTTATTAATGATTGGCTGTGGGGGAACGGCCTGGATTATTTATATTATTTATATTTATTGGTTAACGTAAGTTTTTTTCCTTCCAGTTCATAGACAATCGATTGGAGAAGCTGAATTCCGGAGATGAATTCACTGATTTATTTGAACAAGAAGTTACCAAATGTGGATTGTCAGGTACAAAGTCCATAGACAGTAATTAGTGTGATAATGACTCGAAGCTTGGGAATGTCCTTCTACTATACAGCCACCACTTTGGTGATGGAGATCACAAGAGTGTGCAAAATAAAGGATAATTAATCTTGAAATAAAATAAGCATCATCTCAAACTTCCTAATAAAATGAATTCAAACTTGTGCAGGATTTGTGGGCAATCTAGTACAGGAATCTCTTCCTTTGCTGGGTTCACCAGTGCTCCCTCCTTCTTTTGAACAAATGGTTCCTTGGGATACTGCGGTTTAGCCAGTATTTAGGACCTATGGAGAATAGCTGCACATGTGCTGTACCTTGAAGAAGAACTTGTTTCCAAATAAGCTTATCCTAAAAAATGTATTGCCATGTAAGTTTAGCAAAACTGCCAACAGTAGGACTTTTTTTTTTTGCCCACCTCTGAGCCAGGCATGTGGGAGACTGAAGCGGAACTAAACCCGAGATTACCTCTCCCTGTTCCATCACAGGGCACCGCCATATTTCTTGTGCTTTACTTCCCAAAGATGATCTTCAGTCATCTTGATTGCCCGTGCTGGGATGACTTAACTACCCCGGCACGTGCGAGTTCATTCATTCCTGGCATGCACAAGGGCAGGTTTTATTGCCAGGCTTCTCTGTCAACCAATGGGCCAGTTAACGGTGGGACTTTCGTTCCATTTTGAGGACAGGGGTCCTTCTTCAGCCTTATTGTGTAAGTATGTTGGTTAGGTTTGCACTCCAGGTCATGGTATTGCAAGTCACATTTAACTCAACTAGATTTACTCAGTTCTAACAAATTGCACCAACTTAGCCAATTTATAGTCACATGAGAAGCATGGAGTTTGCAGGTTCTCCCCATGTCTGCGTGGGTTTTCTCTGGGTACTCCAGTTTCCTCCCACATCCCAAAAACATGCAGTAAGGTTAATTGGCTTCCCCATAAATTGACCTTAGACTACATTAATGACATATGACTATAGTAGGGACATTAGATTGTGAGTTCCTTTGAGGGACAGCTAGTGACACCACTATGGACTTTGTACAGCGCTGCGTTATATGATGGCGCTATATAAATACTGTGTAATAATAATAATAATAATAATAATAATAAATGGTCGTTAAATGCCTAATTCACATCGCCTTGTCTAGTTGGTACTTTTCATGGTTGAGGACAAATCCCACCTAATTCAACTAATGGCCTTGTTTTGTTGACAAGGTTAAAGACCTTTGTGACATGAGAACTCATAATATGAAGCCAAAATTGTCCACATTTTAAGTACCAATTAAAGTTGGAACCTTGTATTTCCCATTTGTCTAGCACTACAAAATCACAGCATTCAGTAGGTAAGAACAATATCTAAAACCTGTCCTCCGTATGGTTTTTAGCTATACCTTTAGCTGTTTAATAAACAACTAAGAAAGTTCCCTTTCTAAGCAATCCTTGTAGAATATTATAACAAGTTTCATTTTTCCACAGGAGCCTCCAGATCATACCAGTTTTTTTTATTTTTTTCATCCAGAAAGGAGGAGGCACGCTGATCAATAACGTGAAGAACAGAACACATCCTACTGTCAGGAACATGCTTAGATATGTAAGGACCTTCTTGATTTTTTTGGGTTCATTTCAGTCTAGGATGTAATATGGGTGACTTGAGCCTTTTCTGAACACTAACAACTTTATTTGGAAACTCTTCACAGCCTTGTCAAGTGAACCCGTTCACCATTTTTTTTGTTTGAAACTTTAACCCTCCTACCCGTTAAAAAATATGGCTTGATGCCTGCTATCAAATTGTTACCCAGAAAAGCCTCTCTGTGGCTCATGTCATGGAAGAAATGTAACGTTCCGGTTTTCTAGCAGCCTTAATGATATAACTTAAGGTTAAATGGTGTTGGCTGCATGGGGGCAAGCTCACTAAGGTCTAAGGTTCAAATCTTGGGAAAAATAATATCTGTATGGATTGTGTACATAATTCTCCTTATGTTTTTTTCCCAAACCATACTGGTAGGGTAACTGACTTCACCCCGAAAGACCTTAGAGCTTTAGATCAGCCATTCTTAACCTTTTTTTGGGGGGAAACTTTAAAATAACTTTCAGGTCTTCAGGGAATGGCTTCTATAATTACTATATGCACAGCTCACTGTATATTAGTGTGGGGGTCAGAAGGAGGAATGCCCCTTACGCTGCTGGCCAGGGGGACAGATAACCAAAAAAACAAAAATGTCACTAAAACTGGGAAGCACAACTTGCTCATTGATCAAAGCACCCCATAGCAACTTCTTTAGGAACCCTAGGATTCCATGTGATGTTAATAACATACAGCTGTAGTAGAAGCATTGGATTGTGAGCTCCACCAAAAGGCAGTGACTTAACCATGGACTCTGTAAAATACTACAGTGCATGTCTCTATGAGTATGCAATAACACAAATGATATACAAGGTTTTCTTTCCAATCATGAACACACACACACTAAGCAGAAGAAATAGGTTTATTATTTCAATTTAATTTCAAGTTTTAGAAGATTAATAGTGAACATGGTTGGTCTTCCATACCACTGAAAGTTAAATTTTCACTTTTTTATAAAAAAGAATGTAAAATAAGTGAATATTAGGAATAGAAGCTCAATTTCATAGGGTAAGAGGAGTGCAGGCATAAAAAACGAGTGCTAATCTGTCTTAATATGTTCAGTATAGGATGTCGACTTACAGCCCTCTTTCTTTTAGATTGGCATGTTTTAATGTTTGTCATGTTTGGTTTAATTTTTCTAGGCGAAGGGTCAGGCCAAGACTAGTCTGCAAGGAATGAAGAGACGCATTAAACACAAGGTGAGAATTTGGGGCTTGTCAGCTTGTCATTTGGGTCTAGTTTCTAAAAACAAAACTTTTCAGCTTGTGGATGTTACCACTGACTAAAGATGGCAGTTTGTCCTTATTCCTTGTTTGATAACGTCACATTGTCACATTTTACATTGTCGTCCATTTTCCAACCCAAGGTTTTTCGAACCCTAAAAATCATTGGATACAACAATAGTGTGCATTATTAAAAGAGTAATTGTCAAGTCAACCAATGTTTAATGCTGATATTAAAATTTGGCTTGGTGGTTTAGGCATCAATGAATGCATTTCATTAGCACGGGTCATTGAACTGAACTTTGAGGGCCTAAAGATTAAGATGTTGACTGGCCTCAGCTCTTGGGGCTCTAACCTTTATAAGCCGCTTATAAAGCATGGGTTAATGCTGGCAACTATGGTTGTCATATGTGGTCAGATCTAGACAGGAACATGAGCTATGATGTTCCTCCTTGTTTTATAAATATGGCCCTTATTAGTAACGGTGGATCCATGTTTGATCAGGCAGGTATACTGATCTGTATTCCACAGGACCAACGTCAGATCCAGCGTATGGGCTCCTTTAAAGCAGAGGGATCTCCAACCCAAAACCACGACAGACTGCAGCACCGGCTGCCAATCACACAGCACTTTGGACAGGTAATTTATTTTTTAGGGTTTACCAGTCATCTTGCATCTGATTACATTTTGCCTTTTCTGGTTCCTCCACCTACATTCTTAATTTTTTACCTGGTGAACCAATAAATGAGCCTTCATGCTTTTTTATGTTATCCGGGAAGATAAGGGCCACCAGGAAGCTGTACATATTTTCCCAAACACATCACAGTACCTTGTATCAGTACACCACTTAGGAGAACCCACCCGTTTGCAAGCAGGGGCTAGCACTTAGGATAGATATGCAAATATCAAAATGTTTTGGTGGATGTTAACCCTAAGCAGACTACATGTGGTAAAACCCATACATAATGCCGAACCTCGAGGATTGGACTAAGGGAAATAGGCCTCCTAAATTAGTGGCCAGTGGAAAGAATACCCCTCTTACAGTGATGGCTAAAATACCACCTTTATGGACACTTAATAACAGTAGAGTCTTGCAGTGGGCTCTACCAAGGTATGTCGACCCCAAATCTATACAGGCATTATCAAATTGGAGGTCAATCAGGTACAGTTTGAGGAACCTCTAAGCAATCTCTGAAGGAACCCTGGCTGAGAATGGCTGATCTAACAACATCATGCACAATGTAGGATCATTGCCTCCTTTGATTTACTAAAAAATGAACATTATTTTCTGCCAAGTTGGAAATAATTGGAAATTATGTTTTGAATGCCCAGTGTATGGCTTTACCATGACCTTGTCTCAAAAGATTGGCTCTTGACTTTTCCTAGTTTGCACTTTTCTTGCAATAGAGGGTTTGTTTAAAACAACTCAGTAAAAAGTGCTATCGGTAGGACCCTGCAATGACGAGCTCTTATACTCATCTCTCCAGTGACCTATCCTCTGATCTCTATAAGGAGAAATGGGTCTGGAAATGGAACCTTGGCGGATGACCAAGGCACCCAATATTTAGAGATATTGAAATTATTACTATGGTTTTGAAAGTTACCGTTATGATAAAAGTTAAAATGTTGAAATTTGTAAAGTTATTTTTATCTTCTAAAGCCGCAGTTTAAAGAAAAATGAATCATGCTACTTTTTTATAACCATAATTAAAGGATTAAATGCCATTAATTCGATGTCATGTTCAGTGGCAAGAAAATAGTTTAAATGTTAATAATGCTGACAAGTACAGCACCTACATCAAGAATCTTGAGTCAGACATGAGGTATGAAAGAAAAGAGAGAAGAAAGAAATTCAGGGACACAGCTATATGCTATTTGGATTTATTTTAATATTAATAATAATGTTATAATGGCATGGTATGGTGTTTCAAATCTGAGCAATACAACATTGAAACACACATATATTAGAGGACTTACGCTAGACATCACAACTAGGTCCATTCCCTTGAGAACTCACCCACAGCATGCTGATTGGACTGCGAGGGAGCAGAAGAACTCAAGAAGAGTCATTGTTTTGCTCTCACATGTGCATAAAGTAGTGTCTGACTGGCTGAACCTCCTTCTGTTCTGAGTGCAGTTGTATATGGAATCATTGGAGGTTAATATCAAGACCAATTCTTATATTAGCTGCATATACAAAATTACATTTTTTGGATAATATTTAGCTTGCTCTGTATCATAAACAATAATCCAATAGTCCAGTGGGGTCCGAGCATCTCCAGAATGAAAGGTCTTGGTTTTTCCTGGAGTTTGACAGTTAGATAAGTGGGGTCAAAGCATTTCCAGAATGTCTTTTCTTGTTCCTGGAGTGTTCCTGGTCAAGTTACTTTGACAATGTTCAAATTGTGATGAGTAGGGTCAGTGCATGTCCAAAATAAGTATTGTGGGGTTTTCCAGGTCAGGCCAAAGCCAAATTGTGATGTTTAGATAAGTGGAGACAGAGGATCTCCAGAATATAAGGTCTTCTGGGGTGCTCCTGGTCAAGCACTTTGACAATTGCCAAATTGAGACAGCTAAATAAATGGGATGACAGCATATCCAAAATGGAAGGTTGTGCGGGGTGCTCCTAGTCAAACGACCTTGACAGAGGCCAAATTGTAATGACTAGATGTGTAGGATCAGAGCATCTTCTGAATAGAAGGTTTGTGGGGTGTTTCTGGTCAAACAACTTTGACAAGAACCCAATTCCGATGACTGGGTGATAGCAGTCAAAGCATCCCCTGAACAGAGGATTGATTTTATGGGGCTGAGTGTCTTTTTACCCCTGTAACATCATATTACAGTCACCCAGCTCCTGAGTGTCCTATTACCCCTGTAATATCATATTACAGTCATTCAGCTCCTGAGTGTCCTATTACCCCTTTATTATTTATTTGCATGTTATCTCATCTCAGAGCATGTTTTAACACTGTGTGATGAAATGTGTTGTGCTGTGTCAGATTTGGTGAAGAAGGTACAAGTGAAGAAGGGGGCACCCAGCCTACTGAAGAGAATGATTTCCCTCTTCTTGATGAAGGCATGGATCTGCTTAATGAAATATTTGAAACCCTAAACACAAGAGCACCAGGAAGGGAGCGTGCACTGTATGGGGCTCACAGCCTGGATTGCTTTAGTCTAGATGACAGTCAGTACTTTGGAAAGGTAAGTGCCACAGAGAGGAGCAAACTAAATATTAACCTATGGAAAAAAACAAAAAGATTCATAACAACCCAGCAACCAATCAATTTAGATTCCCTTGTTTGCCCAACTGGAAAGAAAGGTCATGCAGCTGTTATGGAACAAAATATCCAAAATCCTGCTATCTAAATAGCGGATGAATAGGAATCTAAATCAGGGGACCCTTTGTCACTGGCCATTATGGTTACGTTTATATCAAATATCTATTCCCCTTTTTTAGTACTGGGAAACAGTACTACTTATAGCAGAATTGCTCTTCCTTTTTAACATAGGGTAACTCTTTCCGGCAATTCCTATAATTATTATATTCACAGCTCATGGTACATTAGTGTGGTCGTCAGTGGGTGGAATGCCTCTTACATTGCTAGCCAGAAGAATATCATCCTTATAGATAGTCAAAACTGGTATCAATTAAACTGATCCGATAGGTCCAAATTGCTCAAGGAACCCCTTAGCAAGCTCAGGAGGGACCCTGGTTGAGAAACCCTGACTTATAGATGGTAATATTATGCTACCTTTCAATACTTTGGTTACATCCTTGCATTTTTTAGCTGGCTTTTTACTTACTTATAGATTTAAACATACATAATACTATATTGCTGACCTGCTTCTCTCTTCCTCCTTCATTACCACAGTCTAGTGAAGAGGATATACGACTCAGTTTTAGCCAACCAAGACATTCGGACCTCTGGTACCTCCAGGAAGTTGATGAAGGAACTGTAGACAGCCTCGAATCACCGGAGGCCGGTTCTACTCCAGATAATATATCAAATGCCTCTGATCATGCTTCACCCATCATTGATGTGTTATCTGATCCTGTATCAACCATTCCAGACACCACTTTAGAGACCAAAGAAGACATCACTTCATCATCAGCTGCAGAAGTAACTTCCCAGAAGCCTGATATCCCATCCTCCATTACAGAAAAAACAATATCATCTTCAGAGGTTATACCAGAAACTCCCCAAGTTATTTCACAGACTTCTCCAGTCACAAGTAAGGTCAAAATTATTCTTCCAATCCCAGAACCTGACATTTGTCCTACCAGGAAAGAAGATATGAAACAGGAGAATCCTTTACCATTGCTGCCCCAAAAGGATATAACGGTAAGAAAAGCTTCTGGTGAAACTCCACATATTGTGTCAGGGCCCAGTGTTCGATCAGCAATCTCTCGTTTCCAGGCCAGGACTCTGGACCCTAGAATGGTCTGGACGGGGACCAAGAAGGAAACTGAGCAAGCAGAGAAAGTCATACCCAACTTTCGCTCATTTAATACACAGAGGCCTATGTCTCAGATATTTAACAGCCCAAAACCCAACACTCCTGTATATCGCGTTGGCCCTGTGTTTCTTAGGACCCAGAGTACACCCAAATTTGAATTACCCAAAAGCCCAATAACGGACACCACTGCACCTCTTTCTCTGGGAAATGATGGTCTCATGCCAGTATCTCCCAAAAGAAGTGTAGAAGATGCAAAACAAGAAGCGGGGTTATCTCCAGTGTCTATAGAGTTGAAGGCATCACCTCTGCCCAAAGTCTCAGAACTGAAGAAAAGGTTTGAGGTGGAATCTGTACAGTAAATATTGTGTGCTTTCTGTAGTAGGATGTATTTTGTGTACTGCCTTAGTGACTTATCCATCAAAACAGCTTCTCTATAATACAGTATATATGTAAGATGCAGTTTTGTTATTAAATGATAATGATTGTTAAACTCTAAATAAAAAAATGTTAAAATTCACAACAATATTAAAAAGCATTGAACCCTCTGATATTTAACACAATGCTGTGTCCAGCAACATTGAGAACTGTTGACTTGATTCATTACACTACCGTGTTTCCCCGAAAATAAGACCTAGTGTGTTTTTGGAAGCCCAAAAAAATATAAGACAGTGTCTTATTTTCGGGGAAACACGGTAGAGCCCAGAGCAAATTATGGCAACCAATCAGAAGTCACTTTACTTAGACCAGACAAGGACAGATGGAAAGTAAATGATATATATTGATACCATACATTGCAATTAAAGCCTTGACCTTTGAACTGTTCTACTAAATAACTCTGTGGATAAATATCAAAATATTGCTTGGTTGCAGTGGCATTTATATTCTAGACATAATTTAGGAAATACTCCTAGCAAAAAGCTAAATGCACAAGTAAAATACATGTATAAAGGTTGTTAGATTTTTATCACCCAAAGTAGCTGCCACTAACAGTGTGGTGCTATTAAAGCATGCAGGAGAGGAAAAGTATAGTGCTTGGTTCTCAAGGAGGAAGACTGGATAATCTACGGCAGGGTTCTCCCCAGGCACTTTTAGCTGGGCGCACCATCCGGCACTTTTCAGGACCCACCCGGCTGTTTTTGGGTGGTTACCAAAAAGTTTGGTCACAATACAGGGGCTGCCACCCACCTAAAATTTCTTCCCACCCAGCTTAAAAAAATTCTGGGTTGAGCACTGTACGGGGTCTCTTTTTTTTAAGTGAATCTGTGTTTCATCAGCAAATGAGCTTTTAAACAAACCATCCTTGACTTCTGAAGCCGTAGGCAGGTGGAGCGGTACATCCTTTTATTTCCAGCAAAAAGACAAAGTCATCCAGGTCATGCTTTCAGAATCCCAGTTCAATCTTACACCCCTCCAAGAGCTCTTGCTCTATGTTCTTATTAGAACAGGAATTCTACTATACTTCTGGAAGGTCAGGATCCACACACATTATTAGAATTTCCCAGGCAGCAGTAAAGGACTACGGTATGGTTTAAAGAATTGGGAATTACATTGTTTGAGTGTTCAACCCAGCAAATTTTTAAGCTTGGTGGGAAGAAATTAAAGGCGGGTGGCAACCCCTGTGTTGTGAACCAACTCTTTACCACCACCTAAAAACAGCCGGTTGGTTACTGAAAAGTGTGGGGTGGTGTGCCCAGCTAAAAGTGCTGTTGTTTATCCCAAAGACCAAGCAGTATGTGGTTGTCAAATACTGAAGACAATGTTATTAGACAATAGAGACCTGCACAGTATTCCAATACCATCTTGGATGTTATGGTGGCCTATTAAGGTCAGTACTACCTGACCTAAAACAAATATGCATTAGACAAAAGTTCTTGTTTGCACAAATATACTAAGTCCTAGAACAAGGCAATTAGAATTGTCAGAGGGATAGGTCAGCAATGACAGTCTGCATTTTTCCTTCATAAATGGTTTTCTTTAAAACCAGTTTAGGTGCTCTGTAGAAAAGCCAGTTGTTATTGCGTTTATGCAAAAATCGTTCTAGTAAAGCTTAAATGAGTGCAAGAAATCAGGGTCTTCAACCAGTAAGACTCATTTATGTTTGTTTACTTGAGTCTTACTCTCCGGTGTAAAAGTTAAAGGTGGGAAGTCATTATTAAGCTACGTACACACTTCCAATTATTATCGTTGGAAAACGAACGACGAACGATCGTATAGCACCGATCCTGCACATAGAGGTAACGACACGATCGTTCGTAGATATTGTACACACAATAGATACGATCGTTTGAGCGATAGAGGAACTATGTGCACGACAGGAAAGTGAACGAACGTTCGTTCATTACGCATGCTCAGACCATGGACGATCAACGAACGATCGTACACACGAACGATGGTCAACGATCGTCGTCCAATCCGATCCGCCGGTCCGGTCGTTCGTTTCCAACGACTTTCCTCGTTGGTTACTTTTTTTACGAACGATTTTTGCCCAATCGATCGTTCGTTTTGAACGATAAAAATTGGAAGTGTGTACGCACCTTAAGTTTGACAAACACCACCCTATCAAATTGATCTCACCCAGTTGTGAGTCCACATTTCAGCAACGAATAACAGTTATGGAGATGTTTCCATTACTTAAAAGGACCTAAGCTCAACTGGTGATCAAGACTTAAAGCTGCAGTGATAAATACTTAGTTGGAAGCACAGAGCCCCCCGGGATACCTATGTCACGCAGCCCAGGAGACTCTTGGCTGCTCCTTCTGCGTGTGCCCGATCTTGGGCATGCGCAGAGGGGACATTTTTACCACTAAGGAGAAACAGATGCTGATCTCACGCATGTGAGATCAGCTTTTTTTCCCCCTTTACAGCAGGCTATGTCACCTGATATTGCACCTGTGCAGTGCGAGACCAGGTGACACAGCAAGAAGACCGGAAAAGGAGATGGCGCCATTACGAGTCCTGTTGGATTAAAGGTATGTGATTTTTTAACTTTATTTCAGCTTTAAAGATAGACCTTAGGTACCTAATGTAGGTATGCACACTCGGGGGCTTTTTAGGGCAGGAACTCTGACCTTAGTTGACCTCTCAAACCTGCATAATAACCAAAACTGTGCTAATACAAATCTTATATCAAAACATAAGCCATTCACTTTAAATCCAATAGCACTCCTAACAGCAAATTCACTTTCTTCTTCTTTTCAGGATTTTAGTTATAATAGAATAATAGAATAACACAAAATAAAAGAATACGAAGATGTATTACAAATAGTTGCATTTATTGACAATTAGAAATCAGTAAAAAATGAGTTATGTATCAATCTGATCAGAGAGAAGAGTTGAAGTTTATTTGGCAAAGTAATGACAAGGGCTATGTGGAATAACATGTTTAACAAGGTCAATGAAGGCACGTAAGGTTAAGAGGTTTCGGTATGTGGAAAGCAAGATTGGGAACTGCCAATAATAGTGGTAAGGTAGTCATTTTGTTGTTTGGGGGGGGGGGACTCTATTAGAAGACTTGAAACTATATTATGGAGGGCAGTCTTCAGTTCCTAGTGGGTCATTGGACTCTATTCTCATAATACTGACTCAGCCTATGGAACGCCCATTCAGATAACTGCTTCTTCAAGTGGACCCTTCTCTACCTCGTATACACATGTGCTCTTTAAGTCATGTACAAAGGTTTCATACCTGAATACACAATGTTGTGTTTCTATAGAAGATTAATTGGAAGTGTTACACTAAAATATTGTTAAGGATCCTTCACCCATTATAAAAACTTATATATGATACTGGGTCCACATTAAGTTTTATAAGCAGGTATTTGTTCCCATTATGCACTCTCATGAATGAGACTGCGTTTTAGAAAATACATTCACACCACATTTCCTACAAGACTTGTATAGAGGAATATAACAGTTAAAATGCAGCAGAAAAAGGCATTCAGTGTTCATTGTATTCTCCGTCTAATATACCACCAACTAAATTGTGAGATATAGTGCCCACTAAACAGGGAGATATGAATTTGGAGTAACTCCTTTGAAAGGTTCAATTTGCCATTTAGTTGGGGATGTACCTCTAACACGCACCTGCCAATTAGTAATTAACAGAACGCTGTGTGGGATGCACATTAGCTGCTCTCCCATTTTGTTCCATGGTAGAGGTGCAAGTCACGACTCCAGGGTGGAGGGAAGAATTTATTTTGGGTTAGAGTATGTGGCAAAAAATGATAAGTACTTTTAACCCGAACAAATCCTTTACAAGGTGAAAGTTTTAGATCTGCATGTGAAAAGGATTACTGTTGTGGTGTGCTGAGGGAAGCAAGCTGTGGAAAATATGTTTTTGCAACAGGCAAGCCATATTGGAGTAATATAAAACATGGGAACCTTGCATGCTAAACATTCACCTTTAGAGAGGGCAGTAGATGAAGTTGTTGCTCTTCTAAGCTATAGGTGTCACTCATCCAGCTTTATAAAATGCCTTGCCCCCCCCCCTCCCCAACTTGGTTGGTGCATTGGTTTATCCTGCTGGCTACCACCCTCACTGCATAGTAATCATGTATTGGAAGGAGAAACCACAACTTACACCTGGGGGGGACAAGTATCCGACGCACCAGGAAGTGTCAATGACAGCTGTTCAAGAGCCCAGATTTGACTGACTGACTGCTAAAAACATATGAAACATGTTATCTTATAGGGCTCCCCCATTATTTTTGTGCAAACTCTAGCAGCAATCTTTTTAATGGCAGGTTGAGTTTTGCTCCACACTGGAGAGCCACAGTAATCAGGATGGAGATAAGCCACTCTGGTCTGTGAAATGAGATTTGGTCCTACCTGTGTGACCAACCATCTCTGTGAATATCCTGACTCCCCCGATGACAGGAAGTGTTCATGGAAATGCCCATCCTGACCCTCACCTATTTTTGGAACAGGTCCCCATTAGAGGAACTGACCCTGGAATTGACTCTATCTAACCCCCCCCCCCCCCCCACAAGGGGAACCATTCCTAGAAAAGGCCATGTTTGACCCCCCCATGGGAGGAATTGTCACTAGAAATGTTTCCGTCTGTCCCCGAGAGAGCCTTTTGCTCTAAAAGGGTTTAAATTGTAACTTTTTTCATGATAAAAAGGTGACACTTAATGGACACGATGGGCTGTGCTTATAAAACAGGGAATCTGACATTCTCGCAAACATTCACTGGTGAAAACCAATTGAAACTCATGGCCATGGAAGATTCCTACCAGGGAATGTTTAAGGGAATATCAGAGTTTTATAAAGTGAGCCAAATGTGTTTTTCTGCCCAAATATGTACCCGATAGACTTTGATATATAAATATCTCCCATTAAAAAAAAATAAAATATATGTAACGTAGCTCCAAAGGGGTGGGATCACTGAGGATATGTTTCCATACAGAGATTTAAGATGCCATATTCATAAAAGTCAACCCCCATTCTTCTGATTTTCTCGTTGGATTCAAAATAAAAGCGGTCATGAAAGTGTGTTTATTAATATAAAAATGTTAATTTCGATAAGATTAAATATATTTATATTTCCATAGGTTA
The DNA here is from genome assembly GCF_032062135.1 of Pyxicephalus adspersus. Classification (NCBI taxonomy): domain Eukaryota; kingdom Metazoa; phylum Chordata; class Amphibia; order Anura; family Pyxicephalidae; genus Pyxicephalus; species Pyxicephalus adspersus. The sequence continues at coordinate 9,889,133 of NC_092859.1, forward strand.
GCATCAATACCTTGATTTTCTGTGTGCATAAATACAAAAATAATTAGGCTTTCTACAATAGGAATATTTATCATCAACTAACAAAAACACATATAAAAATTAGGGAAAGTTTTAAAAGAGTACCTGTCACAGACACCAGCAAGAATGCCGTAATTTGAGGTGAGCTGAACTTATAACTTTGGCATATCTATGGAACTTCCAGCAAGGGCACCCAAGCCACCAAAAATCTCACACAACTATTATAGAAACTTGTTACAAACCTGGGCAATTCAAAGTATGAATATATGTTCATGCAGAATTTACAACCAGATAGCTGAAGTTCTGTGGATTTCCATTTGTTAAAGTAAAAAGTTTAGGCCCTGCCAGGACCTAAGAAATCCTAATGGGCAGTAAGCCTACCAGTCACATTACCAAACCAATGGTGAGGCTTAGGATCAAGACCAATCTGGCTTTTGCGGAAGCCTAGGAATGCTTCAAATGAAGATGTTTACAGTGCCTGGCAGACATAGGTCTGGCCATAAGCCATACTTGGACTCTCATAGAAAGACGGTACGATTTATAACTACTTTGCAATACCCGATTTTAGCAGCAGGAGGCTCTGCTCCCCAATTTTGTGTGGAAATCAGAGTCTGTGATGGTGAATAACACCTACAACAATAAAAAAAGGCCACCAAATAACTATTTTCAGTTCCCTGGAAATCTTCTTTTATCATGTCATAAAGGCACATTGGCAGCCAGAATCCTGGTGTGATCCTTAGAGAACCTATAGGTTGCATAAAATTATAACTCCTACGACATGGGTGTCCGGGCCAAGCAGTTGTGTTTGGTGCAGTTCATTGGATATGTCTGCACAGGTACATTTTCAATGGAATCACTGTTTCAGACAGATTGAAGCAAGTTTTTCTCCTATGCAAGCTTTCATTAATGACCTGGCCAGGCATAATATCCCCATCTACACCACCACTGCTGCCTTAATGACAGGCCAAGTCAAGCTTTTTAGCTGAGCTACAGTTATCACTGGCCTGTAGGATGTCCAAATATTCTTCTGAGGCAGCCTTTCTCTAAGTTATTTCATTGGGGAACCCTTGCAATAATGTTTAGGTCTCAGGGAACCCACTGCTATAATTACTATATCTACAGCTCACATTACATTAGCATGGAGGTCAGTATGAAAAATGCCTCTTACATTGGTGACCAATGGGAAGAATGTCACCCTTGTAGATAGGCAAAAATATCACTGATATCAGTTATACTGATCTTAGAGGCACAAATTGCTCATTGCTCAAGGAACCCCTAGTGACCTCTGGAGGAACCCTGGTTGAGAAACTCCAAGATGTGCACAAAATAAGGTACTATATGCCCTCTACATTAAATTTATGGAGAATGATTTCAACATTTGAAAATCAAGTACATGGCTGGGTGGAAAAGAGATCTCCTTATCAGTAGTAAAGTCAGACAATTACCACATCTCCACTGCACCCAAAACAGAATGGAAAACTCCTTAAACCAGTGAAATTATTATATCCTAGTAGTCATTATTAAAATGAAGTAGTCCTCCAAAAAGAAGTGGCTGTGGTAGTATCCCTTACAGACCAGCTTCCTGAATACTGCTGGATGACGAATCACGTGAAGACTTGCAGTTCTCTTATAAGCCCCCAGAGGGTGCAGCGACCAAGAACATAAAGGTGTGAGGAGGACACGGACAGTGATGAACATTTTTTCAGTCCCAAGAAAAAAATGCCACCCTCACCTGGACTCATACAAACCGCTTGTACAGGTTAATAATAAAGCTTTATCGACATAGCTTGCAGTTCTCGCAGTGGCTGTAACCAGGACTAAGTAAAGCACGTCCTAACGAACAAAGCGCTAATTAGACCTCTGACTGTCTGCAGCTGTCAGGTGGTTTTGCATGATTCAGTAGTCTCGCCTGCAAAGGAGCACTGACCCAGTCTCTTTCCAGGTCAATGAGAGTCTCTGGGTGTACGTCTCCTTGAATTGTGAGTCTCTTCTCAGGAGAGGAATGAATGTGTTCATATCAGCCGCTCCTCAGGAGGAAGTTTCAAGGCACTGTTGGGTGGTATCCTGGACCCAGCCTGCTCTTCGCTGCTTGGCTTATATGTCCCCTCTGTCTGTCGTTTCTCCTTTACTTTGATGAAGATAAAGGTGAGAATGCCGATTAAAATAAGGCCGCCCACAACCGATGGGACGATAATGGCTGCCAGTCGCTCAGGTTCCTGGGGAAATTACAGAAAAGCAAAGTCAGTAGGGGATCTGCTAGCATTGACCAGAAAACACTACAATTGTACTGTACTTTTCCCACCATTATTTCTTTTTTAGGGAAGCAGTGTAATATGACTTAGTATCGGCCTCCCTGTACAGTAGAGCTCATATTAGGGGAGGAAAAAGAAGCACATTTAGCCAATAAACTGTGCTGTAACGCTATAGGAAAGGGGTTGGGTAGTTTGCAGATTCCTTACTGAAAATCTGGGATCAAAATGTAGAAACCGTGGAAGCCATAAGCTTATTTAGACCCTTGACTGCAATGTAGTGTTGAACATCTCCTTGAAAGCCAAAGCAGTGTTCTCCCCAGGCCCTTTTAGCTGGGCGCACCACCTGGTATTTTTCAGTAGCCACTCGGCTGTTTTTGGGTGGTTACTGAAAAGATGAGCCACAATACAGGGGCCACCACCCACCTACAGCTTCTTCCCACCCAGTTTAAAAGAAAAAAAAAACTGTGGAGAATATTGCAAAGGGTTAATTAAATAGGAAACTATCATTTGGCGCTACAGTTAGGCTTGAGCTGAGCTGCTGAATCACTGCTGTGAGGAGGTGCACGAGGAGATCATAGTCTACCAGGGTTTCTGTTCAAAAGCTAATTTCTGCACTTGATTTCAATAGCCTGGCCACAGGTTCATTGTGCAGCCACCATCCGAATCTACATAACATATAAATTCCAATGAGTCGTAGAATTTCACACTTACCGTTAGCCGGTCTGGGGACGGAGTCGTGTCATTTTGAGCTGCAGAGAAAGCAAAGACATTATTGTAACACAGAAAAAAAAATCAGAAATATAATGTAATGATGATGTGAGAAATGTAGGAATTCTCCCAACAGCCATTCAGATTGTACTCTATGGAAGTACTGATAAGTTGCTGTTTATTGGATAACACAAACTAATCAATTATTTTTTTATTTCGACATTACTTTTTTCTGTAAGTATACACAGCTTTACCTAATTTTCTTATAACAGCTTTTCCACAAAGCTGTTTTGTATGGTGGCAACCAATGCAATAACATACTGTATTTACTCCTTATTCAGTTAAATGAAATAACTGGGTGCCATGTTTGGCACAGGCCATTTATTTCAATTGTCACAAGACTTTTGAACACAGTGTTTGAATAAACTCCACTGACTGTCAGTGTGGCCAATGGCACCTGCTACTGTCCAAGTGGCAAATGTTATCTGGTGATCTGTAATATGGTAATCATCCCGATCACCAAAATGTGGCGGTATTATTAAAGCATTGGGTATATTGTAGTGATAGCTATTTAAAAAAGGAAATAAAAAACGGTATCAGACAGGGCTTTATCATAGAAATGGAATAGCGATGTCCCTTTTGAAATAATTCATGCCTGCCCAATCCTGCCCTAGCTGTCAAAATTTGCCGAGCTAAGCATGTTCAATTCAGTGTTGGTTGCCAGGATTGCCAACACATCCTGGCTTCCCCTCCGGTTGGCAAATCTGAATGAACTCCCAGGCGCCTATACATTGGTAACATCATCCTGACCCGGCCAATCGAGATGCCCCACATCAGAGTGAGAAGATATTAAGAAAGAACATGGCATGTCCACGATTGAACTGGGACAGGCAAGTAAACTCTCAATTTAGTTTCACTTTAATTCTCCTGTTATATTACTATATGTTATACAGAGGCTATGTTGTATTAAAAGGTAAACAAAGTTTATGACTTATTTGCATATAACATAGATACTCCAAAATTTTGTTTATTGTAATGTAAAAGTTTTTAATGTTGTGAAATCCACTTGATCACTGAAACGAGGGATGCAGAAAAATTGCTTCTAAAGAAGAACGCTTTGAATCTAATAATGATCCTAAATTTTAATTATTAATTGTAATTATATAGTGCCAACAAATTATGTAGTGCTTTACAAATTCCATAGTCATGTCAATAACTGTCCCTTAAAGGAGCTCACAATCTTATGTCCATACCATATGTCATGCCTTTATGTGTGCTAGTGTTTATGTATGTTAATCTTTAATACAGACTAAGGTCAATTTTGAGGGAAAGCCAATCAACCTATCTGCATGTTTTTGGAATGTGGGAGAAAACCTGGAGTACCCAGAGGAAACCCACACAAACATGGGGGGAACCTGCAAACTCCATGCAGATAAAGTCCTGGCCGGGATTCGAACCTGAGACCCAGCGCTGCAAAGGTCAGAGTGCTGTGCTGTTCAGACTCTTTCACTCTATTCAAGAAATGCTTTGGTAAGAGTTTCAATCTAAAGGAGGAGTTAAACAAAACAGAACTAGCTGGGTGGTCAGAAATAAATCATTTTTACCTATGTAAAATAGGTAAACCTTTCCACCCCTTTTTATCATACGGACTTCATACCTATCACATGATCGATCAGTGTTGCAATAGAAAAAGCTTCTAGTCTCCAAAAATAAAATGCTAATTGCAGGGATCTGATTTGAAGCTTTATACAGACCTTAAGAAAACATGGTAAGCCAATCACATGTGCAGGAATGGATATAGGGACCATTCTTGATACATACACTAAAGGTTCCAGATAAACTACTAACCAGTCTCACTGGACAGTCTTACCTATTCTACCATCTTGCCATTACCTATTCTACCATCTACCATCACAAAGGACAAATCAACCATGCACAATACTTTACAGATTAATCTTGAACTGTACAAAATTAAAACTTGCTAAAAACACATATTGGTTTATCGATGGGGGCTTTCATATATTTCCCAACTTAGATGCCAGTCCCCATCTCCTCAACTAATCATGGTTGACCTTGACAAGGACTGCCAAGTCTTTCACAGAGAAATTAATACTTGGAATGCAATGCAGCAATTCCTTCCAGAACAGACTTAATGTTTCGAAATCAAATCATTAACTTTTTCAGGATGCCATATGAACCTGGAGGGTATGTGTAGCAAGTTGGTACAGGTAAAATCATGTAATGTGTAAGTCATGGGGAAAGATGAAATGTTGCTCTGTAGGAGGTATCGTTGCTGGTAGAACTTATTAAAGGAACACTAGTCTATTTACAATTTTACCTTCTGAAACTTTGAAGAGGATCCATGAGGACCCACAAACGGGTGCACATTATTAGCAACAGTACTATACACAGTGACATTACAATACTGCTCAGCTGGTATTAGAAGTCCATTATCCCAGCCCCAGGCCAAGCAGATGACACAATACATAATCTACAGCTAGAAGTAGTTAGTCACATTCCACTGGGCTTCCCTACTGTTGGACGTTTTGCTGCCTAAAGAAGTTCAGTTTATGAACTGAAGAAGATACTTAAATAAGCTGTGAAACATCGGTAAAGCTTTAATGAACTTTGCTTGCCAGGATACCCAGCAAATTTTGATTCCTCAGAGTGTTTTCGGGAAATGAGAGAACTCCGACGTGCTTGTGTAGGAGTTACGTCATACCAGCCAATCAAAATAACTAAAGATTGTATTAAGAAAGAGATGGAGAACAAAGATGGTGGTGCCCTCCAAAGGAATAGGGACAGTTGAGTAATGTGGGTTTGGTTCCGCTTTATCATTACAGAACAAAATGAATGTGACTACCTACTGGTACACATATAGCCAGATAAACAGGAGCCTTCAAATATATATCAATGTGATCTATGAATTCATGCCAAATTCTGACCCATCTACATGTGGTGGTAGAAGCAGAGATCCAACAGATCAAGCAGTCAATCTTCAGTCATCCAGATGCTGTGCACCAACACATATCTTATACCTTCTGTATAGGATTGTTGTAACGAGCTAGAGCTGTTGGTAATGACATGTCAGTTTGGGCATGTCTGGCTATTTCCCTTCTAATCATGCGTTTTTACCCACAGACAGGTATTTTTTCTGTACCTAAGAGGTTTATGTTTGTTTCGAGATCAGCTTTAACATGTTAAGTGAGACTGGTTAGTGGTCACTAACAAGCTGAAAAGATCAGCCAAACCACAATGTTTTACAAATTACATGTGTGGCAGGGTAAATACACAGGGTATACTACACCTTCCAACATATCCTTAGCTTGACTATTCATACTCAAAACGATCATAAAGTCCCTATGAAAGAGGTAAATATGCTGTTTGAAGGATATATAATGCTGCTTTGTACATTTTCCGAATGTTTATGTATGTGTGCATTTAAAAAAGAACTTTTAGCATTTACATAGCACTGATATCTTCTGCAGTGCTTTACAGGTTCCATGTTGCTAACTTTCTGAAAAAAAAAAAAAACATGGTAGTACATTGTTGAACTTTTTTTAATCTGGGTGGTAGGCCCTGTATTATAACTCAACTGTTCAGTAACCACCCAAAAACAGCCGGGTGGTTACTAAAAAGTGCCAGGTGGTGGGCCCAGCTAAAGGAGGCGGAGGAGAACACTGCATTGGGAGCCAATCAGGGGAGTATTAGATTGGTAATCAAGACCTAGAGCTCCTAATTTGACAAAGGTACATGGATTAAAACTAACCCAGCACAGGGCATTGTGCTGGGGACCTTGATCTACAGATAGCTAGTAGAAGGGGTTATGTCAGAGCCTGCATCTTTTTTTTTTCCTGTATTTTTTGGCTAGTAGTAAAGGGTTAGGCCTCTTTCAGAAGTGTGGTCTAAATGGCATGGCCTCTCCTGGCAGCATCTCAAACTGCTTAGTTTCCAAGAAAGCCAAACCTCACTTCAGGTCAATGTATTTGCATGCATTGCATTGCGATTATGGTTCTTCCACCAAAGGAAGAAACGCAGCGATATGGCCAGAAGTCACATGTTGAATAAACGGGAACAATTGGGAGCATGGCTGGGCATGCAGAACCACTGCAGTTTACAGCGCGTCGTCAAATATGGGTTTTTCCCGGTCATCACTGTCCCAACTACACAACTTTTACCACACGTTTAGTAAAAACTGAACAAAAAATGCCACCAGTATATCCAGAGGAATAAGTAGAATAAAACATTAATGCGAAGCATCAATCTGACTGTAAGAGCCAAGCTTGGCTCCAACCCCAACCTTTTAGGCCTTTAAAGTGATGAACGGCCTCACTTATTAACAGGAAAACTTAGAAGATAGGATAGGACTAGTGCCAGACTTAAAATTTACCAGGATAACTCATAATGTGTGTGTAACGTCAACAGCCCATATATTTCTCGATCTACTAATTATTCTGACAAGCACTTTTTAAAGATGTCTTCTTCATATGCATTTTTTTTTTCATCATATGATCCATTTGCATTGCCAAGATTTGTGAAGGGTTTAAAGTTTACAACAGTACGCCTTTCATCTTTCATGGGATGCATTGCCAAGAGTCTTTTCACTCATCTGGAGGTACAATACAAAGTTTGTTATTACAACAGTGAAAGTGGTCAGGGAACCAAGCTAGCAACAGTCACATTCAAGCTGGGAGCTGCTGGAGCCCCCAATCCTCCAAGGAAAAGGTGAACAGGAATGTTTCTGATGGCCAGTGTACTAAATTGATGCCATTGTGATCTGATGTAACAAGATCTGGTATGGGCAAGCTCTATGGTAGTGTTTCTTGACCTTTTTAACATGGGGGAACTCTTAAATTAACATTGGAAGTCTTAGGAATCCCATGTTATATTTACTATATCCACAGTTACAGTATATCAGTGTGGTGGGCATTGGAAAGAATGACTCCTTCATTGTTGGCCAGTTGGAAAAAGGTCACCCTTATAGATAGTAAACAAGATCATTGGTTTCTTTCAAACTGACCTGAGAGGTACAGAGTAGGAACCCCTAGCAACCTCAGGAGGAACCCTGGTTGAGAAATGCTGTTCTAGGGAAAAGTCACCATGTTGGAGGCTCCCATCTGATAGTTGTGGCATCCATGCTGTCTGCAGCCCAGTCAGTATAAAACTTGTAAAGCCTGGCTTGCCTGTACATTAACCTTATAAAAACTTGAATATGACATTTCCTCTGCAGTACGTATGGTGTAAGGTAAGGCTAGAACCCCTAAAATGTCTTTTATTGCTACCTGTGGTGATGTTGCCCTTTCTGCTAACATAAAGCGTGGAAACTCCTCTAATGGATAGTAAAAACTCATACAGGGGTTCTAATTCTTCCCCATTCTCTCCAGAACTAAAAAAATGTTTAAGTAGTAAAGGGGGCACAACAAATTTTCCCCTGGACCCCAAATGCTACAGCTACATCACAGACCATGCATGTATAACAGTTTCACTTTATAGCAAAATTTTAATTTAGCTGAAGTGTTTGGAGATATTGATCCAAAGTCCAGAGAAGTCGAGTTGAACTTGATGACACCACACTCTCATTAATATTACACTGAGAACACACTAAGGTTAAAACATACATTGCAAAGTTAAACATTAGATAGCTTCTTCAGGGTGAAGGTTGCTTTTTTATTTTCACCATTGTTGGGTTATTGATGTTTTAAAAAATTATTTGAGTTTTTGTTTAGCAGAACAGTTAAAAAAAACTTTTCCCAATATTTACACCAGGTGTCAGGTGTACCTGGAATGCCAAAAGAGCTACAACCCTCCTCCCCCATCATTTTGCAAGGGTTAAATATTTAGGGTACCATTAAAAATTACTTTTATTGCCTCATCCTTTGCTCCTTCAACAGCTAACACTGTCCCCTTCTCGGGGAAAAGGCTTAGGGGCAGATTTTTTTCTGTCAGCGCAACTTCACACCAGCAGGGGGAGGCATTCATGAAGTCAAAATCTGTCTCCCCTCTGCTTCTGTTAAGCATTGCCTTGTGATAGAACTGATACATTCCCTTCTCTTGGTGTATCATCAGCAACTATTGTTGATTTCCTCCAGGCAGAAAAATAATGTCAGAAGCTTGGTTTTACCCGAACAGTTAATTGCTGACTCTGCTCAGGAAAAACAGGTTTTCCTAGTCAGGTATACTACTTCTGTAGAGTGAAATCAGATGACTACGAGAGCTGTAGAAATGGTTCCTTCCAAAGGATGAAGCTTACAGTCTTCTGATGTTTTCTAATCCCCAAAACATGGGTCCTATCAAATCTGCAAAGCTCAATGGTCATCGGCAATCAATAAACAAATAACTGGTGTAACCTAATATTTGGTTCTTAGTCATGAAAAGAATTTCCTTAGAAATCACACAGAAAATGCATATCTGTATTAGTAATTGTTCAGAAAATGTAAATACATAATCAGAGAGTGCGTTATTATTATTTTATGTCAAGACCTTGATTGGTCATTGGGTAATCTACATAGGATTTAAACCTTGTACACACGCTAGCTAATGGTCGTTCAAAATGATGCATGAAAGATGGACGACTCTTCCTTCTGTAATTGTTAGTGGAACTGGGAATGAATGACAATTCCCAATCAAGGAACGAACATCCTGGTGGATCTAATCATTTGATGTTCTGTGGATACATTGTCGGTGAACCATCGGCTGTTGTAGAACGCAGATCCAAGTGGCGGTGAAAGGAACAACTAACCAATCTCTTTCAGACCACATCTGTTGTCTGTACAGTCATGTGGGATAATCTGGGTAAAATCATATTGTTGCAGTTTCTATCCAGTTTTACTTTACTTCCTCTTTCATGTATACCTGGTCAAATTTGTCTGAGGTGCACAGAACTTTACTTGTCATACTTTGATAAGAAATATGTATTTTAGTAGTTAAAAAACCCTGATCTACAGCAATTTAATCAATTAGGTATTGGTGACCAAGATCAACCAATATCGAACCCCGACAACAGGCAAATAGGTAAATGTATAGTTGTAATACAAATTATGTGGGAGTTATTCCTGCAAATAAACTAGCCAATCTGTGCAGGCAGCCATGGGAATCAGGCAGGAACACCTGACAGCCAGATTAGTCTGCTAAATGCATTGCAAATGAGCAATACAGCCTGGTCTAGGATCCCCACCAGCATGACTGATGTTCTAGGATCCCCACCAGCATGACTGATGTTCTAGGATCCCCACCAGCATGACTGATGTTCTAGGATCCCCACCAGCATGACTGATGTTCTAGGATCCCCACCAGCATGACTGATGTTCTAGGATCCCCACCAGCATGACTGATGTTCTTATCACTCCTTCATTGTCCAATCTTTTTCTCCTGTCATTACTGCTCGAGTAGCCATATCTACCTGGAGGTGCCTGCTTCACTTTTGGAAGAGGAGATTATAATAAATAGGAAGATCAAAAGATTTCTTCAAGATGGTGATGCAGTGTTTCTGAACCTTAGGGTTCCTTCAGAGGTTTCTAGGGTTTTCTTGAGCAATGAGTAGTTTGCACCTCTCAGGTCAGTTTAAGTGACACCAATGATCTTTTTGGCCATCTGTAAAGATGACATTCCTCCCTCTGGCCAGCAATGTAATAGACATTCTTTCCACTGACCACCATGCTAATGTACTGTGATCTGTAGATATAATAGAAGGGGTTCCCCGAAGACCTAAAATTTATTTCCAGGGTACACCCATGTTAAAATGATAGAGAATGCCTGCTCTAGTTTAAGGGACATCACAACAGGTTTATCCGACAAAGTCTTTAATCAAATTAAAAAAATTGATGAAGCAACAGAAGGTAATTGCGGGTTGCGACGGTCATAAATCACCAAGGTGTGCCGGAATGGATGAAAAGCCACTTCCTGGACTGCGTGTATGCAATCAATCCATCAGGGATTAACATACAATAAAACGCTAAATGTATACACAACATCACCCCATCCTCCCTTTTTGTGTGATCTCACCATTCATATGATCATACATGTATCATCGTCAGATCAACAGTTACAATACCTGGCCAACGTGACATAAAGGAAGACTGTCATTAAACAGTGATCAGGAGATGAGGGTCTCATATAATTTTGTCTCTGGTTTAAAGCAGGGACATAGAGGTAGCAAAGCCCAATCAAGGACTACTTGGATTCAATCAGAATATAGAAATGATTGTCTTATCAAATTGTCAATATAATTTATATTAGGATTAGTGCAGCAGAGCCTGACGCTGAAGTCAAAAATATCCCACCACCCTAAATAGTTTGGGCTTGATGTAACAATACAATCCTAACAAATATTGGTTTGACCCCAATTGGTGGTTGATGAGAAGTCTTTCCAGTTCTTAGTTACAGTGCGTGGAATGTTTAGGTTCTTACAACTTATATCAGTGTTTCTCAACTTTTTTCCTCACTACTGTTTAATCACAAGGAGTACTCTAAGCCTCCTTTATTTTGGGCCTACAGAGTGATTAGCTGTTTAACAAGAGAAAACTAGAGCCGACACCAGAAAATTGTCCCGTGTTGCTGACCCAAAACAAAACTTAAGGGATGAGTGTATTCCTTGCAATATTCATTTCCTCTGTAACTGCACCTCTGTAACCTGCATCCTGCACCTTCACAATCTTTAGGGGTTGTTCCCTTTATGCCTCTATTTTAACCTGATGATCCCACCAGTTTTAGGTATTGAAGAAGGCAGACCACACTAAACTTGGAAAACCAGTAGCATTGTCATTCTCTACCTGCAAAGTAGGTACATTGGTGAACAGGCTGCTTCAGCCTATAAGGAGCACCAACAATGGTGAGTTTGGAGTGGAAAGGAATTTGGAGAAGGAGGGGTCCCAGTAGTACATACCGGCCAGCAATCAACACTGAGACAGAGAATAGAGCCAGAGCTGGAGAAGCAGCCACAAGTACAGATCATTTTATAGACTTGGCTGTGGTGTCGTTTGGACGTCAGCGTATTGCTCAGATGTTTCATGTAAGCCCTTACAAGCACTTTAATTGAAGCAAATGTCTCCTTCACCCCCAGAGTGTTCTGGATTGATGCTGTAACTATCTTCTCTGGCTAACTCGGTCTCTTCTCTCCAAGCAAAGTTTTAATTATTGAATGCAGAATCACCGCAGTGCTTCTAGTCCTGAACTTTCCCTATGTCCTGGTATAGCAAACAGACGGTCAGATAAAAAGGTTACAGGCAGAATGTACAAATGTTTAATAAAGGCCAGCTGTGAGTTTGGCAGCCGACCCCATGTGGAATTCCTGTCTTCAAATCCTTTCGGCTCACCGAGTGGCCTACTGGTTTATGTTCATTAATAATAAACCCTCTGACACTTAAAAACACATTTCCCGTCACTCCTCACATCAGTGCTCAGAACTACGAAATATGCCAGTAGAAGACAATCCATCTGCTAATTATGAATTGGGAAGGATCCACAATTTAGAGGACGGTCCTGACATTTCTCTAGCCATGCCTAAAGTGGAACTCCAGCCTTCCCTTCTGCCTGTCACAGTTGTGCAGACTTCTTTCCTGTATCGATTTCACTGCACATTGTAAACTTATAATAATGTGCATTAGAAGCTGCAGAAAGTTATCCGGAGCCCACCTGATTTCCTGGCTGGAAGATGTCTTGGTCATCTAGGCATTTCATCTGCAGTCTTAGCATCTCCGGACACCTCTTCCATTTAATAAATTTCAGTTCTTTTATTCATGGAGGTTTAGCGTCACATATGGCAATGCCTCTTGTTTTGGAAGTTATCAACAGAACTCAAGCCAGCCATGATCTACCTGCACTTTTGGAGTTTGCACAAAATACCAGATATGGAAAATATTCTCTTTTATAACACTTTCAATCTGAAGGCAAAACTAAACCCTATGTTGGTCACCTGTCCCCATTCACTGGCAGGGTTTTACCATTCTTCTTACTTCGTTTCCTCCTATCAACCATCTTGACGTAACTCCCGCACATGAGTTCAGTCATTCCCAGCACACGCAGCAGAAGCCGGGAATGTGGGGTATTCTGGCAACCATGCACAGCTCAGCTTTTTGTGCCTGAAACCCAGGGAGATTGTGTAGGAAGGGAGAGATTATTACAAAAGGGACATCGCCTGTCCATTCTATAATAATGGCCTGCTGGATTATGTATTCCTAAAGGGGGCACTTTAATGACAAATCACTACTCTCAGGCAAGTTAAGTACTGTCCATAGACATGTATTATATGCACAGTTATATTGTCAGGTCAATATTTCATGGGTTCTACCCCTCATTTCACTACTGCTAGGACCAAGCAAAAAAAATAGGAGAAGCCACGAAAGCTAGTCCTGAAAATGTAACCAATGAAAGAAATAACAAGGCACCACTGACAGTACTTAACCCTCTTGTTGTTGCATGAATATGGCTACAACTATCTATTCACATGAAGCGGGAGACCTGTGCAGGTTTGGACTTTAAGAAAGCCAGAACTTGCAGGAGAATAATTAATGTACAGAGCTGCGTAATATGTTGGTGCTATATAAATCCTGTTTATTATTATTATTAATATTATTATTATTATTATTATTATTATTATTAATAACTATAGTAATATTAATAAAAATACATCAGTGGATCCAGAAGCCTGGAAAAAGCCATCACAGCTCGCCTACAGTGCTTCCTGAAAGCAAAAATGTGTCTAAAATATAGAAAGAAAAGGTCAATTTAATGTACAAACTGCTTACTCTTCCAGATGTTACCCATTTACTGCCATATGAAGAGAACCTGTCAGCTCTTTGCTCACTAGTTCTACATCTGGGGTGACCAAGCACTGCATTGCGGAAGGATACAGGAAATTTTTATTATGTATACCAGGAATGAAAGGACTAGAATTTTTATTGTAGTATAGAACTGGGCAAAGAACTGGAGGTAAAGGTAATAAAGGCGCTAAATCAATGTTTCTCAACCAGGGTTCCCACAGAGGTTGCAAGGGGTTCCTTTAGAGTGGAGTAATTTGTGCCTCTCTGGTCAGTTTACGTGACACCAATGACCTTTTTGGCTATCTGTTGGGGTGACATTCTTCCCAATGGCCAGCAATCTAAGAGGCATTCTTCCTACTGACCACCACATAAATATACTGTAAGCTGTGAATATAGTATTTATAGGAGGGGGTTCCCTGATGACCTAAAAGTTATTTCATGGGTTCCCTCATGTTAAAAAAGTAAAGAAAGGCTGAACTAGAAGGTGAATTCTATGTAGTATGGGTGGTAGTGAGCGGTGTTGGCATGGGAAGGGGTTGGTTTATCCCTACAGGTTTCCATGAAATATTTCACAAGCTGAGAAGAACCTGGAGGCTGCCAATGACTTTGTATAATGGCATTCTGCCTTTAGTTTTTATGTTTTCCACGGACAGGAACAAAGATGCAAATCACAATTTGTCAGAATGCCTGATCTACATACTTCCTCCACGCCAAGGAAAACACCTCAGCAAAGGATGAATATGAACACCAGACAATGAGGTCAGCGTTAGCTTTAGTATTATTCCGTGACAGGTTACCAAACATCACACTTCCAAAATTAGACAGAACCTACTTCCTTATCATCTTTCCCATCAAAGTTAGATAGTCAGTCAGGTTGAGATAGAAAGCTCATCAAGTCAACCTTTAGGGAAATAATTACACATACTAGAAAGCTGCATATTCCAGAAAGAACCACATCTGTATAGCAGATCCAGAGGAAGGCAAAAAAAACCCTTATAAAACATGTTTCGATTTACTCCAACAGGGAGGAAAAATTCCTTCCTGATCCTCTGAAGCAATCAGATGTTACAACAGTCTCTAGTATTCCTTTTAAACTTTAAGCAAATTACTACAAGACAGGTACACTTTACGTGAACCCTGAACTGACTTGCTGAAGTTCAAATTCCACCTGTCCAATAGACAACTGCCCATGGCAGAGCCCCATCATAAGGCATCTACCATTCGATTGTTTGACGAGAAGAGTGTGGCCGGCTTTATTCTCACCTTGGACAGGAGTTAGGGTCATTTTATATCTTGCAAGTTGAGTGTTTTCTATGGTTTTTGAATATATCATTAATAAAATATAACCTGTTCTATGTAAATGTAATTCTCATTCTTTGTCTACTTCCCAGTGGGTTTAAACTTTATCTAGAGTAACACGGCCCCAAGTATTCCAGAAGAATATAGAAGATGACAACACAGGTATCCTCTATGAAACACAAGTTGTTGCACTTTAGCAGCATTGTTTTACAATCTTTTTCGGCTAGGCCGGGTTTGCTTTAAAGAACAATAAAATTCAGATCTGATGAAGCCAAATATACACAACACCCACGTAAATTTGGCGATTACACAACTGTGTTCTTAATAAAACTCCTACACAACATGAAGGCAGGGAAAGAGTTATGGTCCTCCTCCCCTGAAATGACTCACATACAAATTACGCTGCAAACTTTACATTATGCAGAAACCAACAAGAGGAAAGACGAGACAAAAGACAAAATCATTGCAATCGCCTTAGATCCAGATTGCAAGATAGAGAGATACAACAATACAGCAGGCTCTATAACTGTACAATATTTTAAAGTAACTTTATTGAAAATAAAAACAAAGACACCTATCAACCTGCACCTGGTATAACTGTCAGTAGGGGCAGCATGGTGGGTCAGAGTAATCTCTATCTAATAGATTATTTTAAAGAATTGGTTGAGGTTCTAAAACCTAAATCTAAAGTCCTTTAATTTCTGGAAGATACATAGGATGCTGATCTTAACATTTATTTTTTGCCACAAGACATAGAAAATCCCTCAGTAATTTTTTCTCTTCCAAAGTAAAGCTAGAGGAATCTTTTAAGGGTATCATGGTGGTTCAGAGGTAAGTACTCTGGTCTTTGCAGCAGGTTCGAATCTTAGCTAGGACACTATCTGCAAGGAGTTTGCAGGTTCCCCCTGTGTTTGAGTGGGTTTCCTCCGGATACTGGTTTTCCCCCAAAATTGTCCTTAAACTGTATTAAATACATATGACTATGATAGGGACATTAGATTGTGAGCTCCTTTGAGGGACAGCTAGTGGCATAACTATAGACTTATAGTACAACACTGCATAATATGATGGCGCTATATAAATACTGTGTAATAATAATCATAACAGCACGATGGCCCAGGGGTTAGCACTCCAGCCTTTGCAGCGCTAGGTCCTAGGTTCGAAAGCCAGCCAGGACACTATCTGCATGGAGTTTGCAGGTTCTCCCCGTGTCTGCGTGGGTTTCCTTCAGGTAGTCCGGTTTCCTCCCACATCCCAAAAACATGCAGTTAGGTTAATTGGCTTCCCCCTAAAAAAATTGACCCTAGACTACAATAATGACATATGACTATAGTAGGGACATTAGATTGTGAGCTCCTTTGAGGGACAGTTAGTGACACAACTATGGACTTTGTACAGCGCTGTGTAATATGATGGCTCTATATAAATACTGTGTAATAATAATAATGATAACAGGTTAGTGATCATGTGGGAAGAAATGCTGATGGGTTTTGTTTGTACACCAGTGGACCGGAATATAGTCATCACTATATAAATACAAGTGATATTAAAATAGGATTAGGATCATTATTAGATTCAAATCGTTCTTCTTTAGAAACAATTTTTCTGCATCTCTTGTTTCAGTAATCAAGTGGATAGCACAATAATAAAAACTTCATTACAATAAACAAAATTTTGGGGTATCTATGGTAAATGCAAAGTCAGAAACTTTTACGTGCTGCGTAAAATGTTGGCGCTATATAAATACTATGTAATAATAATGATAAAAAGTTAGTGATATTGTGAGAAGAAACGCTGAGGGGTTTTGTTTGTACACCACTGGACCAGATTTTTTGCAATTAGTTTTTGACTTTCCCAAGATCCCTGATTATTTCCCACAATGGTTTTAATTATCCTTGCAAAACCTTCCCACTCCCTTTTATGTCAAATAATTTTCCAAATAACCTAAAAATGCAGAAAGAGATCAGATAATATGTAGAATATGAAGCTCCCACCACATGGCATACCAAGCAAAGATCATATTAGTAATGGGACTTCAGCCAAAACTCTTCTTGTTGTCATTAGGATTAAGAATTGCTGGAGAATTATGAAGGCTGCCATTGCTGTCCTACAATAGTTGCTTGGCTGTCTCTGGCTTCAGTACTTTCTCCAATGTAAACAAGCAGATTAGAAAGTCAGAGCCCCTGATCTGTTCTCAAAGTACTGCACACATTGGATCATCACGACCTAAAAAAGGATATTTTGTACTGACAGCCCTTTGAAGATATTTACGATTTAATGTTAGTTCTTACCTTTTTCTGTTCTGAGGAAATGTCAATTCTGCTTGTGCTGATATAAACGCTACGGCTAGGATGAAGGGCTTGTCCTAAAGCAACCTCAGTGCTACATTCTGTTAGTCCAGTGTTCCTCCAATGGTTGCTAAGGGGTTCCTTGAACAGTTTGGACCTCTCAGGTCAGTTTAAGTGGCACTGTAGCTCTGTAAGCTCTGTGATATTTTTCCCAATGCAATGGCCAGCAATATAAGAAACATTCTTCCTACTGACACCCACTCTAACATACTGTGAGCTGGGGATATAGTCATTATAGAAGGGGTTCTCCAAGCCCTAAAAGTTTTTCAAAGGTTCCCTCATGTTACAAATGCCAAAAAGGCTGTCTTAGTCTATAAATGTCTTTGAGAGCAGCCCACCAAAGCATGGAAGAGCTTTAGCCAAGATGTATTCTCTTTAAGACTGGAGGGGATACACTTTCATCAGTGAAGCTGGGTGATCCAGCAAACCAGGAATGGATCTGGTCCAGGTTTGCAAATGACGTTTAAGAAATCCATTCCAGGTTTGCTGTATCACCCAGCTTCACTAATGAAAGTGTATCCTCTCCAACCTTAAAGAGCTTTAATAAATCAGCCCTATTGATGGGAAATGAGGGGCTTTAGTAAAATGTTACAGATCTATCCTGGTGCTGGGCATTTTTACAAGGAGCCAACCTTTTTCTATCAGGTTTTAAAGAGCATAACAGACTGAATACTGCAATGGAAATGCATCTAATCGGATTGTTGTCTTTTGTTTTTATCTCATCTTCCTCATCTATTTGCACTGCCAGGCACATGTCTTTTCTTGCCAATATACTTAAGGAGAACCTGTGGAATACTAGAACATGGGTGTGCCATTGCCAATCAGTTTTTTAAGCTCTGGAGCCCTTATGTAGTTCTTTGCTTCACTAACTAGTGAGTCAACGCCTTGGATCAGTGACAGCAAGTGACGGGTCTGCACCCCCACCTGCACGCTTCTTTCAGATCAGTACACCAGGCAGTGGAACAAGGATCATCACCTAAACACATAAGCCAGCAATGACAGGTCCTGCATTTTACTGCTCTGCAGTTTACAAGAGCCCTGAACCCCGTCCAGTAATAACAAACACCAAAAATGAAGTGTTCCCTGATTTCCCTGCTGCTGCACAAACACACATGACAGACTAAAGCTACGTACACACATCAAATTTTTCTCGCCCGATAATTGACTCAGGGTGGATATCAGCGTGAATCTGGCGTGTGTACAGCCCGCGTCGTTCATCGTCCGTGGATCCATCCTGGCAGAACCACAGACGATGAACGACGACCAATCCTAACGCAAGGGAAGGGGGAAAGCACGCAGTGGGGGACAACTCTGTTGTCCCCCCCCCCCCCGTTCTCCATAGAGCAGAACAGTGCTGTATGTACAGCACTCATTCATGCATCGTACGGCTCTTATTGTTGGAAAGGATTGTGAAAGATCCTTTCCAGCGACAAGAATTGCACGTGTGTACGCGGCTTGTGACAAAATGATATCCTATGGCATTCAGTTGGCCTATTATAATGAAAATTGCAGGATATACAGAGGGCTTAGTGAAAGAAGGCAAAACATTGATTTATAATGTCTGTAATACTCACCGAGAACCAGAGACAGGTAGGTAACTGCTGAAAGCAATAGTGGAAATATAGAAGGATCCATGGGTGAAAGAGGTTCACTAACTGAGCCAACGGGTGCAGCTTCTACAAGAGAAAAAAAAAAAACTATCAGGTATAACTGCAAGAGGATAATATAAATAAATGATTCTAGATCAGGAATATAAAGTTTTAGCAACCAACAACTGTCTGTTAATAGCACTATATCAATCCGCAGGTCACTTTATGTATGGACTGCCAACACAACACCTTTTAGCTGGGCGCACCACCCGGCACTTTTCAGTGACCACCCGGCTGTTTTTGGGTGGTTACTGAAGAGCTGGGCCACAATTTAAGAGCTGCCACCTACAATTTCATCCCACCTGGCTTAAAAAAATTTCCGCGTTGTACACTGACAAGGTAATTGTAGATCAAGCATTATATGCGCCTATGCCTTGTGTCATTTCATAGCACAGATAGGAGCAACACTGTCAGGTTCTCAAAAAAGTGTTTCTATACAAAATCCATGTATTAGCTCTAAACAGTCCCTAGACCCTGTAATATATCCCTTTATGGTTATGTGGGTCTCACTTAAATGAAGTACTCCATTTTAAAGAATGCCTGCCACTGAAGGAAGGAGAAGAAGCCACCGTGATGTCACCAGACCAGTAAAAAGAACAATGCAAAAAAGTATTTATTGGGGGTTTCCATAAAACAGAATGGCGGTCAAAAGAATCAAAGTTCTATCTTTAGGTGATAATGTAGCTCCCTGTGCTAGTATAATGAAAGAAAGTCATTATTTTACACTTTTCATTTGTACATTTTTGTACATAATAGTTTGATAAACTTATGTAAACAATGGTATCCCTGTGTATGGTTTTAGCAAAGGAGCAGTGTGTAAATATAATGCATAGATAAACAGAAGCAGCCATATTTGTCTACAAAATAATCCTAATGCAAGGATGTGAATAAGTACACCCCACGAGAACTGTTATTAGTATTTAACAGAATTACACATCACTGTACATTAAATAGGGGTTGCAAACGACAGACGAATACAGACATCGCCCAGGAGAGCTTACAATCTAAGCCGGGGGAAGTATCACACACAGTTGGCCTTTTCAAGAAATTAGAATAGGCAAACAATAGGTCTTCATTCAATCAGTGCCCATAAAATGATAAATGTGACTTTTTAATTATTCAACAAAAAATATCAACATATATAATGTAGAAAAAGTAAGTACACCTTTGGGTTAAGCTGGTGATAACATCTTTAAGCGAAAATCAGCTCCTGTATATATTTTGTATAACTGCCCACCGAGTTCCTGGCATGAGAACATTTATTCTCAAAGTTACTCTCGAAGTTACAAGGTTTTGTTGGGTTACCACCTTGCATGATACTGCTTGACTTATTGCCCTCAAAATGATTTATTGGAATTAAATTTGGGGCATTTACTTGGCCAGTCCATTGCTTCTTTTGAGCCATACGTCAGTGGATTTGTTAGTGTGCTTTTGATCATTATGGTGTTGAAAGTTCTATTTCTGTTTTAACTTTTGGCCAGATAGCCCTCAGTCTCATCAAGCACACCTTGATATGAAGCAAAATTATCAGATGTGCCAAAGACATGACAATGCCTTCACTTATTCTGTGGCGTTGCCTTTTGATTGGTAAATGGATATGGAATGCAGTCTTTAAATTCTGAAATGGCTGTTATGGAGAATAGTTTCCTTCATGTTCTTTGTTCTCCTTTCATTCGGCCGCAATATACTATACCGTTGTTCTCCCCAGGCCCTATTAGTAGAGTGCACTACCCGGCACTTTTCAGTAACCACCCGGATGTTTTTGGGTAAATACTGAAGAGTTGGGTCATAATACAAAGGCTGCCACCCACCTACAGCTTCTTCCCACCCAGCTTGTAAAAAAAAAAATCTGGGGAGAATACTGCTATGCCTAGGGCACCAACTGCTATAGCCAAAATTTTGCTTCATTTAAAAGGTAACGCCATTAAAATGATTGCTTCAGGTTTTACAGGAAGTACCTGGACTGAAGCACTTTGCATCCTGCTTTGCTGCGGTTTGACTTTGCTACATTACACAGAAAGAATGGTGCTCTGAGCAATGAGAAATCAGCTGTCCAGTTCACAGAAACAATCGCATAGTCATCCATCTTACGTGACATTTCTCCTGCCCACATCTCAGCCCGACATCAAGGAGGACAGGGGACCTTTAACCACACAATCAACCATTGTTCTCCATGCCGCCCCTACTACACAATACACCTTTCATCAACCTCTACCTCCATTTCACTAACAAGGTGACCCCAATGAGGGATCCAAGTACAACACGTGGACCTAGCCTACCTAGAGATGGACAAATTACTTGCAATTGTCATCTTTTTTACCTTTACAGTCAGATAAATTAAAATGACCAAAGCCCAGATTTAATTCCTAGATTGTAAACTCTTTTGGGCAGGGTCCTATCCTCCTCCTGTGTCATGGCATGTATTGGTCTGTCATTTGCAACCCCTATACTGCATACTTGGTTGGTGCTTTATTAATTATTAACCACATCAGAACTGTTTTTAAGCCGGATGGGAAGAAATTGTAAGTGGGTGGCAGCCCCTGTATTGTGAGCCAACTCTTCAGTAACCACCCAAAAACAGCCGGGTGGTTACCGAAAAGTGCTGGGTAGTGCGCCCACCTAAAAGGGGCCGGGGAGAACATACAGTGTTATAAAAAAGTTACTTATAACAGCAACAACATTCTGAGATTTGGCAATATTTAACACAGAATATTAGAGTATATATGCACAAAAAGCAACAACATCACACAACATCCTCCCACCACCTCTCATAACATCCATTAGTTGCTTAGGCCATGAAGAATATTGTGCCAGAAATGATTGGTTACATCCACAAGTTTTTAGTTTTTTTTTCTTTAACCACTCCGCTTCCTTTATACCATAATTTTAACAAATGCAACTTTTTAAAAATAAAAAAATATAACACATACCTACCTTATATCAGTGCAAGTGCCAATGATATTACCAGCATTGTATTGGCATTCTATGAAGGATTTGAGATCCTCAGATTTCCAAGAAAAGGCTCTGTGACATCACAAACACCTAGGTGAGCCCGCTAGAATGTCAGGTATTTATTTTATATTACATTTATATTTGGGCAGTGAGTGGTTGCAACATTTACTTTAAAGAGCAAATTACTATCAAAATCTAATCTATACATCAAAGCTGAAAGGACAAAAATATAGAGAAATGAAGGATGGAGAGCTTTGGTTACAAAAGAATGACCGCTCCTCAAAATGAACATTTGAGATCAACAAAAACAGAGGCCAAAACTCTCCATAAATGTTTTAATGTATAGGAGGAATTTAGATATATTTGATTATTATTACAAAGAATTTGTGACATATGACGCAGCGCAAAGTCCACATGTCACTAGCTGTCCCTCAAAGGAGCTCACAATCCAATGTCCCTACCATAGTCATACGTCATTAATGGGGGGAAGCCGATTAACCTAACTACATGTTTTTGGAATGTGGGAGGAAACCGGAGTACCCAGAGGAAACACACACAACACACTAGATTTGAACCTGGAACCTAGCGCTGCAAAGGCCAGAGTACTAACCTCAAATTATTATTATTATTATTATTATTATTAATATTACTAAACAGTATTTATATAGCGCCAACATAATACGCAGCCTGTACATTAAATAGAAGTAGCAAATGACAGACCGATACAGTCACTGACACCAAAGGAGGAGAGGACCCTGCCCAGAAGAGCTAACAATCTAAGAGATGGAGGATGTAGCACCCAATAGGAGTTATACTTGCAGAATCAGTAAAGCCACCATTGACCATGCACAGAGCTGTCTGCACCAATTGGAAAACTTGCAGATGGAATTATAATTGCACATCCAACCTGCATTGAATGCACCATGATGGAACCCTTGAAAAAAAACTTTCAGTTCTTCAGGGAACCCCTTCTATATTTACTATACCCAGATCTTATTAGTGTGGTGGTCAGTAGGAAGAATTCCTCTTACATTGCTGGCTGGTGGAAGAATGTCACCCTTAGACTAGGCACACACGTGCCATTATTATCGTTTGAAAACGAACAATTATTCCAGATTATTTTGAACGATCGTATTGTGCACAATTCTGTACATGCTGTAATGATCATTCAAAAATAATCCATCAATAATGTACACACACTAGATACGATTGTTTGAACGATGCAGGATGTGACATGTACAGGAGAAAGTGTATCACAGAAAAAACCACGATCGCTGAACGACCGTATACAAAATAGATTACGAACAATCGTCGCCCAATCTGATCCGCCGGAACGATCGTTCGTTTCCAGCGACATTCCTCATTTGTCTGCGTTGTTGACCAAATGTTGAGCACATTTTTGTTAACGTTTGTCGAACGATCTGTTATGGATCGTTTGTTTCCAACGACAGTTATTGCATGTGTGTACGCAGCCTTACAGATATCCAAAAAGATCATTGGTTTCATCTAAGAGGCACAGATTGCTCAAGGATCCCCAAGCAACCTCTGGAGGAACCCTGGCTGAAACACCATAGCAGGAATATTTCTATCACCAGAGAGCAGAGATCTACCATATGTGTCAGATGGAAAGCTGCAGACACAATCCAGGAGGATGGGAAGCCATGCAGCTGCTCGGTATAAATTACAGCCAGGTAAGCGGATCCCATCAACGCCAACATCCTGTACATGGCTGCTAATTACTCCTATTCGTTTCTTGGGGGGTAATTGGATGTTTAAAAATGTATTGACAAGGATTCCCAGACCTTAAAGCCCCATACAGGTGTCAGATTACTGTCACTGGAAACAATCATTTTATCATTTCCACTGACAGATGAATGAATGCTATACACACAGCGCTGTTCTGTACTACCGGTATGTCTGTCTGTGATCTCCTCCATAGGAAAGCAGAGCGGTCCTTCCGATCTGTAATTGGCAGGACCCCATGTGCGGGAGTCACCATTTCCAGGGTTCTTGTAATGGAGCGTTGTTGGTGTGCTCATGGTGTCTGACCCTACTTGTATGGAGGTGACTGGGCATCATATATCTATTTATATTTATTATAGTCCCAGGCACAAGCCCCTGTGCCGCCATCCCAGGGATCTCAAATCGAGTCCCATGTGTTGGTATATCTATCCCAGGGCATGACATATCCAGCACCGCATGATGATCAGTCCCTGACAGGCCCCTTGCATTGACAATATTTCTGCTGCCTCTGTACAGCACTACGCAATATGGTGACGCTATATAAATCCTGTTTAATAATAATAATTTACAGGGGGTGCTGATCCAGTAGTGCAGAGGGCCGCGCTGGCCCTTGGGGTGACATTGCTGCATTCTCTTCTATCCTGGAAGGACCCCACCGCTGTGCAGCCAATAGCAACATGACCAAGGATTTGGGGGATGGGGGAGGGGTCACCTTCATACAGATGAGCTGCCGGACACAGCGCACACCTATAGGGGGCCCTAAGGGGGCCTTTTCCTCCCTGGCAACCCATTTATTATTATTATTATTATTATTATTATTAAAGAGTCTTTATATAGTGCCAACATATTACACAGCGCTGTCCATTAAAAAGGGGATGCAAATGACAGAATGATACAGA
This sequence comes from Pyxicephalus adspersus, assembly GCF_032062135.1. NCBI lineage: Eukaryota > Metazoa > Chordata > Amphibia > Anura > Pyxicephalidae > Pyxicephalus > Pyxicephalus adspersus. Next base: position 9,913,758 of record NC_092859.1, read on the forward strand.
CACAGGAGGAGGAGAGGAGCCTGCCCCGAAGAGCTTACAATCTATGAGGTATCCCATGTAAGGGGCTTCTTGTCTGCCCATTAATATTATTTATCCTGAGATTTAGATATAAGGACTTTCTGCATAACAGTGTATGGCTTACACAGGTGTCCCTATTCCCACCAGTATAATCAGTCATACAGCTATGGAGGTGTATAAAGACATTCTGGGACATGTAGTCCTTCTCCCTTTCCCTTGCTTACCTGTCACAGATCACCTGCCGCAGCAGCCCATCAATGTATCGGTTGCAGAACCCTTCTCACCTGCCCGAAACTCGCCAGCTCCGCCCACACGGCTATTCACATGACCCCCCGCCCTCACACCTGTGCACGCTTCCGGGAACTCCCTGGAGACACCCGTCGTCACATCCGGAGCCACCTGAGGAGGACCGGGGCACATCCGGGAGCACACCTGTACGGAAACGCGTCATTTCCGGCTGAGCACCTGTACGGAAACATAAGAATGGCGATGAGTACCTGTGCCAGTGACGCAATTTCCTGTCGCGTACCTGTACGGAAAAAAACACCGCGGCGACGTCTAGTTGTACGGAATGACGTCATTTCTAGTCACCTGTGCGAGCATTGTAGCTGAGGTATTGCTGTGGTGAGGGGACATTTGTAGTAATGCTTGATATTATATATCTATATATATTATATATATATATATAGGTTGGGCTTTTAAACATTTCACCTTTAAACTGTAATTTAGTTTTAAATTATAAGATATATATATATATATATATATATATATATATTTAACATATCATATTTTTATCTGATAATATTAAAATTGGTTGAGTAACAACTTTAGCCTCTTCCCATACATGTCAATGAGGATTGAAGCAGCCTAGGTGCAGGTCACATGCAGGTCAGTAAACAGTGAGTGATTGCCCAATGAAACACGCTGAAAGCCTATTTACTGTAACGTAAGGCCTCTTACAATTGTAATAATACACCTCAATCCACTTGAAAATGTGTTTTAATGGGTGTTATAGGACCATTCCCATACATGTGCTGCTTCAGTGCATGCGTCACATGTCGCATTTTACCGTGACCTGCGATAAATAAATGGCTGCCCTACACCCCACAGCAGTCCAAGACTTCAGTGCTCATCACCCATTGGACAGATATCAGTCACATGACCACAGAATATTAGTGTGTAGTTTGTGTGTAGTTAATATTAGTAGTGTGAGCCATTCCTATGAATGCACAGGAAGCCGGGCTGAGGGCGGTGTTTTTATTGGCAGCTTCTGGGTTTACTGACACCTTTGTGGAGGCACCCCGCTGTAACATACCCATTGCTCCTGCCAGAAATCCTGAGCGGCAATACCTGCACCTACTACCTCTGTTGCCTATGATGTAACACATAAGTCGCCTAATGAAAGACTTGCGACTTGACTTGGGGGTTTTGCCTAGCGACTTGACTTCCGGCTTTCCCTGCTGATTGTTGAAGGGGATGAGGAGGAAGGCAGTGAGGCTTCTGTAACACCGCCTTCCTTGCATTCTAAGTCAACGGCTTTCTCCTCTGACAGTTGAAGGGGTGGGGAGGAAGGTGGTATTGCAGAAGCCTCACTGCCTTCCTCTCCGTCCCCTTCAGCTGTCAGAGGAGAAAGCTGTGGACTTAAAATGGAAGGAGGGGAGAAAGGTGGTATTACAGAAGCCTCACCCCTTTCCTCCCCACCTTCCTTGCATGCTAAGTCCACGGCTTTCTCCTCTGACAGCTGAAGGGGGCAGGGAGGAAGGCTTTGCTACTGAAGTCTCACTGCCTTCCTCTCTTCCCCCTTCAGCTGTCCGAGGAGAAAGCCTAAAGCTACGTACACATATCACATTTTTCTCTGGCGTGTGTACAGCTGCTGTTCATCATCTGTGGATCCGCCCCACGAGCGATCCAAATGCAAGGGAAGGCGGAGAGCGCACAGCAGGGTGCCGCTCTGTCGTTCTCTCCCTCCCCTCTCCATACAGCAGAACAGTGCTCTATGTACACCACTCGTTCGTGCATCGTGTGGTTCTTATTGTTGGAAAGGATCATAAAAGATCCTTTCCAACAACAAGAATTGCACGTGTGTACGCAGCTTTAGAATGCAATCCTGTGCTCAAGGATCACAGGATCTATATGGGGACAAATGGGGATAAATAAAGTGACTTGGGACTCGACTTGGAATTTAATGGCGACTTGAGACTTGATTTGTGACTTGGTGTCAATGACTTGGGACGCGACTTGGACTTGAAGGGTGACGAGGGTGCATTCAGTCCAAACTCTGGTAACATCCCTCTACAGACCTGCCCCTATGGAGAAAAGAACAGAGGAAGATGTTCTGTAGTCTCATCCTAGCGTGACAACACATCTTCTCTGTAAGTAGAAGTGTTGTGTTACTGACATAGGCTCTTCTACCATATGAAAGCATCTCCTTTTACTTGTCCCCTGCATACAAAAGAACGATGTTCAGGCTTCTGAACTGATAGCTTCCTGTGCATTCTATGATTATTATCAACATTATTCCTAACTTCTCGTGGACTACAGAACACGCTCCTCATCTCTATAACACAGGGGAAGATGTTCTGTATTACACTGAGAAAACTAGGACATTGCTAACTTCTGGACCTTTCACTTCCTGTCTGTGGGTGACAACGCTGCTCCTTTATTTACAGCATATTAAAGTTGTGTTGTCACTTGCAGGAATTGTGTCCTAGGGTAGGTGAGCATAGGTTGAGAATCATATAAGCCGGGTTCACCAATGCTGGACACGGTGTATGAGACTGATCAGTGGATGGCGATATATAACCAGTTAAAGAGATTTATAAAACTGCAATGGAGTTATGTAAAAATACAGCTCATGATTTTTTAATGAATACCAAATGGGATTAAATGTTTCCTTTAATGTCTGCCGGGAATTCAGCTTTATTAAACAACAATTATTTATGTACATGGCCCTGCGGTGATTTGTATACCCTGGGGGTGTTCATGTAAATAAAGTTGTTACAAAAAAAAAAGGCCAGTAATATAAAAACAATGCAAAGCCTTGTAAAATAAATGCTTTTTACTTAAATTTCTTGCAGGTGGTAAGTGGAATCGTGTGGGATAATGGTGTGCTATGGTTCCCATAGGCCGCTACACCGCTACGGTACATGGTAGTGACATAGTGGTAGGAATCCCCCCGCCTCTTCTGGGCAGGGTCCTCTCCTTCTCCTGTGTCACTGTCTGTATTCCTCAGTCATTTGCTACCCCTATTTATTGTACATCGCTGCATAATATGTTGGCGCTATATAAATCCTGTTTATTAATAATAATTCATAGGATATCTCCTAGATTGTAAGCTCTTCGGGGCAGGGTCCTCTCTTTCTTCTGTGTCACTGTCTGTATCTGTCTGTCATTTGCAACCCCTATTTAATGTACAGCGCTGCGTAATATGTTGGCGCCATATAAATCCTGTATCATAATAATAACCTGTGTTACAAGTCATGTGACCAGACTCTTATATTAAAGGAGCCCTAAGATTTGGCCCAGGTAATGGGGCACAAAAAACACAATTTTTCTGACCATCAGCTTATTTGACTCCTATATAAAAGGAGCCGATGCCCAGGGAAAGTAGAGAATTCCATCATTCACAATAGGGAATGGGGGCGTCTGTGTGAAACATTCACCACAAAAGGTAGCACAATATAAGCCAATGGTAGCTGATCTCTGCTTTTTAAAGCGGCGACAGCGAGTAGAAAACATGGCCATCCATTCAATCAAAGTAAATGCAACGTCTGATTGCCAGTTTAAGATTTTAGGAATTGCTTTTTATATATCTTTCAATTTTTAAAACGTGACCAAAAAATAAACAAAGAAGTAATGACTGTTATCTGGTTATATGGGCTGGGGCCCTATTATTATTATAATAAACAGGATTTATATAGCGCCAACATATTACGCAGCGCTGTACAATAAATAGGGGTTGCAAATGACAGACTAATACAGACAGTGATACAGGAGGAGGAGAGGACCCTGCCCCGAAGAGCTTACAATCTAGAAGCCTTTTGGATTCTTAGGGCCACTAAGGTGGGGTCCGACAGGCCATTCATTTAACTGGGCTGCCTACGGCATTGCTGCACAAAAATAAAAGAGTCGGCTGCCTCCAGCATTGGCTTCTTGGCCCTTTTCAAGGACTATTCCCCAATAGTGACAACCGTGCTTTGTAGTCACTATCAGAAACCAAAGTGACAATGCACGGAGCGTTGTCACCCTATAACACAGGGGTGTCAAACTCAAATACACAGAGGGCCGAAATTAAAAACTTAGACCAAGTCGGGGGTCAAACTTGAAATTTATTGAAAAAATTGAGGAAGTTTACTACTTTATCTATAACTGACAAAAACAAATCCCTCTACATACACTTTAGGGTTGAAAATACTAATTTCTATCTATGCAGCCTGTGTGTTATTCATCCTCTCACATTACAAGTTTGTCTGACACAACACTATGCAGTCTCTAATGAATTGAAACAAACACAGTGCTCCTGGTAGTCAGGTATCATGTGATCATTGCCTAGGCGTTGTGTCACATGATGGGTGTACAGGAATAATGTCTATGTATTGAAAATGATAATGTGAGGTGGTAACGCAGGCGGGCAGGCCAGATGTAGTTCATTTTCAGAATTCTTTGGGGGCCAACAAAAAGGACCTGGAGAGCCAGATTTGGCCTGTGGGCCAGAGTTTGACACCCCTGCTGTAACAGAAAGGCCCCAAACACGGCCTTCTATGGCAGGATCGCCAGGTATTGTTTGATCCAGAGCTACAGAATTTTGAATCCACAAGTAATGGAAACCACTTCAGGGCACATTATTATTAATGTTATACAATGTAACAATATCTTGGACACACAGGAAATAGTTAATGGTATTTTCTTGGTGGTGCTTGTGACATAAGTACCAGGCGATTGATTGCCATGGCATGGATGATAGCAGCCAGTCCCTGTATAAGGGAAGCAGATGTCCCAATAGACATGAGCGAGTACCTGTCACAATCCAGCCTTGCCATATGTCTAGGTAGACTGCTGAATACACAACATGCGTGTCCTGGAACTGTCATATATCATGCAGGCAGACAGCTGATGGACATATATATAGTGACAACCCCATTTACTCAATCCCCCGCCTCAACCAATCACAGGCCATGAGGAAGTTGTGCGAGCAGTTGATCTGACGGTTACATATCCTTGGAGCTGGCAGAGTTAAGTGGGAGGGTTGACATAAAACAAACCCCCCTTTAGGCATGGGAGGCTCTGCCAATGCTTGTATTTCATTCACAAAGGAGGAACTTGTCCTGAGGATTAATGTATTTCTAGTCTGGAAATGGTGGGATGAAAGGAGATCAGAGTACCAGTGTTAACTGGATTAAATCGGAGTATGGCAGACTAAATATGACTTGCAAATAAGAAACTGCATTCATTTTTACTCTTACGGTTTCTCCTTCTCTTTCTGGGTTTTTAGAAACTGTTTCCATTATTCTGTCACACTAGGGATGGATGGTGCAGCGTAAAGCGGCTTTCTACACCAACACTGTTAAAGCTGGATAAGCAAATATTGTATGAGTACGAGAACTATTATTAATATTGCACAGTATTAGTATAGTGCCGACATATTACGCAGCGCTGTACAAAGTCCATAGTCATGTCACAAGATAATGTCCCTGCCATAGTCATATGTCATTATCACAGTCAAAGGTCAGATTTCAAGGGAAGCCAATTAACCTCACTGCATGTTTTTGGAATGTGGGAGGAAACCGGAGAAAACACGGGAGAACCTGCAAACTCCATGCAGATAGTCCTGGCTGAGATTCAAACCTAGGACCTAGCGCTGCAAAGGCCAGAGTGCTAACCACCGAGCCACCGTGCTGCCCGTATGTGTGAATCTTGGTGTGCTTTGTGTATTTAAGATAAACTTTGCCCTCGTGCAGGGGCTGCTTAAAATAAGACGGGTCAGCGCTGCTTTCTTTCCTTGCACAGGGTGACTGGTTATGTATACACCACTTCCTGTAGTGGGTGGGGCCTGATGAGCCCCTCCCACAGCGCTGTTCTTTGCATATGCTATATACAGCACAGTTATGGTGTCACTGCTTCTTTTACAAGGTAATATCTGGGATTTTAAAGGGATTCGATGCACATAAATTAATTTATTTTTATTGCGGCTATAGAGGAAATGATTTACATAAAAGATTTGGGAAGATTCCGTACTGCTTCCTATCCTGGTGACACCATCCAGAGGTCCAACCTTCAAGTACTGACACTGAAACGCATTCATCACAGAGCTACATCCAGAGCTTTGCATCAAACATGATTTCTGTTTGTGCTGCTGTAGGAGATATATTTTCAATACTTCCATATGGTGAAATCATTCTCAGCCAGACAGGATGTGAATCCTATTGGAGCCCTAAATGGCATACAAACCCCGCAGGGGTTCTAACCAGGATCCTTTGAATGAAGAAACGTGTTTGGGTGGGGGCTGGAACCTTTGCTGCTCTCTGTGATTTGGATTGGGGGGTTTCACTCCTGGGGTCACACAGAAAATGAAGAGAATTCACTTTTAAATGGACAAAAGGGAATGTTGTAGGCATGTCCTTGGTTTAGAAATATTCATTATGACAAGTCTATTCACCTATCTGGTTAATTAGGAGGTGGTGAATATACTGTCCTGGGGTCACCACCAGCTAGAAGACGATGTTCATAACCCAAACTCTAGCTGGGGCTCCAGTGCTAACAATAAAGTTTAATTCTGATTATTCGTTCCTTCAGCCGGGGACCTCATGCCTGACACTGCTACACATCCATAATCCGATCTGCAGGGCATGAGGTCAGGGATGACAGCTGTCCATAATCCCCCTAACCCCTTCCAAGACTGACAGCTAAGCAATGATGGCCACCCACCCCCATCCAGGACTAAGAGGCAAGCAATGATGGCCACCCACCCCCATCTAGGACTAGGAGCCAAGTAATGATGGCCACCCACCCCCATCCAGGACTAGAGCCAAGTAATGATGGCCATCCAACCCAATCCAGGACTAGGAGCCAAGCAATGATGGCCACCCAACCCCATCCAGGACCAAGAGCCAAGCAATGATGGCCACCCACCCCCATCTAGGACTAAGAGCCAAGCAATGATGGCCACCCACCCCCATCCAGGACTAGGAGCCAAGTAATGATGGCCACCCAACCCCATCCAGGACTAAGAGCCAAGCAATGATGGCCTACCACCCCCATCCAGAACTAAGAGCCAAGCAATGATGGCCACCCACCCCAATCCAGGACTAGGAGCCAATTAATGATGGCCACCCAACCACATCCAGGACTAAGAGCCAAGCAATGATGGCCACCCACCCCCATCCAGGACTAAGAGCCAAGCAATGATGCCCCCCCACCCTCATCCAGGACTAAGGGCCAAGCAATGATGGCCACCCAGCCAAGCAATGATGGCCACCCACCCCCATCCAGGACTAAGGGCCAAGCAATGATGGCCACCCACCCCCATCCAGGACTAAGGGTCAAGCAATGATGGCCACCCACCCCCATCCAGGACTAAGAGCCAAGCAATGATGGCCCCCCACCCTCAATGCATAACTGATAGCTAAAGAGTATTGATCACTCACCCATTGATGACTGATGGCTAGCTCTACACATTTTATTACAATCAAGGAACCCATCTGTGCCTTGACTGGCCTTGTACACTGCAGAACACTCCATCCCTAGTTCTGCAGATTGGGATCCTTCATGACTTGTCTTCTGTACCTGGCCCGCCTCAATGGCTACACGTGTTCCTGATCTGGTTTTATAAATTGCCACCAGTGATGAGGAACTTCTTCCAACTCAAGGTCCAAATTCAGATGGAAATCCATCGGACATCCCAGCAATGTCTTTCTGTTTGTGGCTGGTTCTTTAAAATGTAAAATGTTGGATTTGACTTAATATAATTTACTTAATATAAGCCACAATCAAGGTTCAAACAGATATGTGGGAGGTTTGAGGACTCAACAGGGCATGGGTGGGAATGGGACCTCCTCTGCTCTCAGACACAGCTCGGTTCATGAAAGAACCAATAGGAGGTCCAAATCCCTTTTATCCATTAATTTGTGTTGGGAATCCAGTCTGCAAAGCAGATCAGAGGTTCAAATTTAGTGGATCACCAGTGGAGAGCAGTTTAGCAGATTCTCCTTTCATTATTTACCCAGACAGTGAAAGGACGAAGTCTTTTTGCACCAAAAATGAACTAACCATGGTGATCTTTTCTCCGCTGCATAACCAGAAGGTTCCGTCTTTGTTATGAACGCCTCCTGCTGAATAACCCTTGGGGGCCACCTCTTCTGCCCACCGTGTGTTAGGGGTAGGTAGCCTGATGTCCTACAAACCAGGTCTGGCACTTTCCCCACACCTCGGAGGCCCAGGCTTGTCATGTTTTACACAAACCTAGGAAGAGGAACCAGGCCCATTTATATTTGTGATGGGGCTCCTTAGCGGAGACGGTCAGAGACTGCAGATATGATACGGGTACATTCTGTATTCATGACTGTAGATGTAAAAAGGCAAAATTGATCAGGAAGGAAATTGCAAAGAACAATAAAGAGTAGGTGATGGTGTGACTGTGATAATATTCAGCCTTTGTTTGTAACTGGCCCACTTCATCTTCGTCTCTTTGGTCTTGAGAATTTTGTGAAAACGTTGGATTTTTTTTGTTTAGTAAGTTGCAGTGCGCTATGCAAATTGTTCCAGTTTCACCCAATCACATTACACAGCGTACGGATCTATACAGATCTATACGGATCTATATAAGTGATCTGTGTTTGTGATTGACCTCAGCTTGCCATTGCATTGGACATTGAGGAAGTTTGCACACTTTAGATTGTTGGCGTTTAGTCCACAATAAAACGTGTAAATTGGACATTCCATGCTATTGGAAGGATCGCTTCCCTGCCAGCCCCCTTGCTGCCATTATATTATATGAAATATGTATGATAAAGTTAAAAAAAGGTTCCTGGAAGGTGGGGCTAGGACTAGCTTGCCAAGGCAAAAACTGCTCCTCTCTACCACCAGCCAAAAGGAACATGGCAAATATTTTACTAACGCAGGAAGGAAGAGCATTCCTTTTTTTTGTTGGGAACGATAATGTGAAGCGGTGAGTAGTGATTTCCTCTGTACTACCACTGGTGGTGAATATATTGAGTTCTTAGGGATAGAAAGGGGCCTTTTTAAAGATTATGTGGCCCAGTGGGGGCCCCAAGTAAACAACATTGGAACATTGGAGATTAAGTTTGCCGCTAATAAAAGCAGCCCTGTGCCCAGACGTGTCTCATCTACCTTCCTATCAGTGACAATGGAGTCATTGTATTGGGCGTGTATGATGTGTGCCTGGCGCAGGCGGCGAATGCTTTGCGGAGTCGCTGGCTGCCATACAAACCTCACCAAATGCCAACTAATTCAAGGTCATGTCTACTCCACTCCTCTAATGTGTCACCAGCCCAGAGCTTCACCTGTATAGAGATCAGAGGAGCCATGGATCAATGGCATGCCATAACCAGATACAATGTATCCATTCAATGAAAACAAACTGACCAATAGGAATCAGCCAAAGACCTTAAAGGGGCAGTGTGATTTAAATGGTTTTCTGGGTTAATACAGCCCATGATGAATATCTTCCAGCAGCAAAATGGGGCAATTATTATCATCATCATCCTGGAATGATCCCATAGGACTGATCAACCATTATACATAACTATGCATCAATGGGGGTCTTCTATATATATTTATATGATGTGGATGTTGTGGGTTTCCCCCTCCCAGCCTGGGCTGTGCAGCGCTATGAGTGAGACTCTGTGGGCAGTGCTCAGCAGCTGGAGAGCTCTGCAGTGCGGGCGGGCGGCATTTCAGCTTCACACTCACAGCTCCAGCACATTCCATGCGGCCGGGCGCGACACACACACATCTACGGACTGTTGGCATTCGTACTGCTGCGCGTGCAGAGAAGGGTCTGCCGGCGTCTAGGAGGGAGGGAGGGGCCCCGGGGGCCACAGGGTCCCCCCATCATCTCCCAGCATGGAGGGGGACATAGAAACCGAGCAGAGGTACGCCAAGCTATTCAACCAGCTGGACTCCAACAAGGACGGCCATGTAGATATCAACGAGCTGAGGGAAGGACTGGAGGCCATGGGGAAGAGGAGCTGTCATAATGCCGAGCAGGTACATTGATATCATATATACCCGGCACCGATATCGTATATACCCGGCACCGATATCGTATATACCCGGCACCGATATCGGGCACTCTATATCGTATACACCCGGCACTCTATATCGTATACACCCGGCACTCTATATCGTATACACCCGGCACCTATAACGTATATACCTGGCACCTATATTGTGTGTGTATATATGCACCCTATATCATATACACCCGGCACCTATATTGTGTGTGTGTATATATATATACCCGGCACCGATATCGTATATGCACCCTATATCGTATACACCCGGCACCTATATTGTGTGTGTGTGTGTGTATATATACACCCGGCACTCTATATCGTATACACCCGGCACCGATGTTGTATACACCCGGCACCGATGTCGTATATACCTGGCACCTATATTGTGTGTGTGTGTGTATGTATATATATATATATATATATACACCCGGCACTCTATATCGTATATACACCCGGCACTCTATATCGTATATACACCCGGCACTCTATATCGTATATACACCCGGCACTCTATATCGTATATACACCGGACACCTATATCGTATATACACCGGACACCTATATCGTATATACACCCGGCACCGATATCGTATACACCCGGCACCGATATCGTATACACCCGGCACCGATATCGTATACACCCGGCACCGATATTGTGTGTGTATATATATACCCAGCACCGATATCGTGTATACCCGGCACCGATATCGTATATACCGATATCATATTTATACCCGGCACCGATATCGTATACACGCCTTCTCATCATGTTCAACTGCCTGGAGCACAGATGATAATATATCCACAGACTGATTAGACTTTTAGTGAGGTGTAGTGTGGTAATGGTACGTGCTCAGATGTCCTATACACCCGGCACTGGTGTCCTATACACTGATCTATAGGGGATGAGGACCTGTCATAACACTGAGCAGGTACACTGATATCCTATACACCCAGCACTGATATATATAACTGGCACTGATATCCTATACACACACCTGGAACTGATATCCTGTACACCCGATTATCCATGTGACTCATCATGATTTATATAATAAGGGGTCTGATAGATACCCAACACTAATATATATTACGGGGTATTGGGGTCAGCATGATACTCCTCAATCACCATCAGCACCATAAAGCTGAAATGTAATTTATGACCATTAGGGGGCGTGTCTGTGACTACATGGTTCTGCCTCCCAGGAGCTTCGTACCCTGTAGTCACAGGCATCCCCTGCTGTCAACAATTGGAACTGCAAGTGATTTCAACCTTCACTAATTAATACATTGTGACCTGAGAGATTAAAAAGTGATCAGTGTGCTCAGCTCAGCATGTGTAATGATCTCTGTTTCTTCCTTGATTTTCTGCCTTTTTTCCTCCTTTATTTTTACCCCTTTCATCTGTCATCTCCTCAGGAAATCCTGCGAGCCGGGGACACGGATCAGGATGGACAGCTCAGCTTCGAGGAGTTCACCCGATACCTGGCAGACCGGGAGAAACGCCTGCTCATCATGTTCAACAGCCTGGACCGCAACAACGATGGTGTATATATATCACATCCGTTACATTCGTAATCCTAGATATCCCCCCCGTACCCCTTTTAGGGGCGGGGGGTAATTGCTGTCTAATTTAGGTCACCCCTCCCTAATAGTAGTTTAGTGCTACTATTTACACCAAAACTCCCATCCCCTATAGTATCCATTATTATCCCATTCAGCAAATGATCAGTATCTGGTTTGTAAAACTGATCAGGGAATGTTGGTCGTTTTATTGCTTTCCTCCAGTTCTGTCCCAAGGTGACAACGCTGCTTCTCTAAAAAAAAAAAAAAAACATTCAGTAAGTGTTGTCACCTTCTGTATAGAACATATTGGCCCATGTTTAATAATAAGAAAGGGGGAGGGGGGCGAACTGCACAGTCTGCATTTTTGTCCCGTATGTCCCAATGACTCCAGGAAAGATCGGTATGATGTTAAAGATTGGTCATCCACAGCAGCTCCCATGTTTAAATAGTGGAATAAAGATGGCGGCCCCCTTTTATGAGAGTTGTCCCCCATGGGGTCCTCTAGCAGAGGGGGCTATGTCACAGCAGTGCAGGAAGGGAAATTATTACTTTCCTATGAAGATCTCTCATCTCTAAATCTATTCCCTTGAGAAGAGACGTATAAGGGGGGATATGATCACCCTGTATAAATATATAAATGGTCCATATAGAGAACTCTCTTCCTCATTCACTATGAGATCATTACAAGAGGACACTCTTTGCGTCTGGAGGAAAAGAAGTTTAAGCTCCGGATAAGGAAAGGATTCTTCACTGTAAGGTCTGTGAAAATATGGAATCGGCTCCCTCAGGAAGTAGTTTCAGCAACTTCTATAGATTGCTTTAAGAAAAAGTTGGATGATTTCTAGAATCACAGAATATAACTGGGGATTGAAGTTTTAAAGTAAATATAACAGTGACTGCTGATCCAGGGAACATCCGATTGCCTCATGGAATCAGGAAGGAATTGTTTTCCCGTTTGAGCAAATTGTACCAGGGTTTTTTTGCCTTCCTCTGCATCAACAATTTCTTATAGGGTTTTATATCTGGGATATGTTTATTACCCTAGTGGTTGAACTTAATGAACTGACTAACTATGTAACTATATTTTGTATTCACCTCTCCAGGTCGCATTGACGTGTCGGAGATACAGCAGTGCTTTCAGAACCTTGGCGTTCATATCACACTGGACCAGGCCCACAAAATCCTGCTGAGGTGAGGGAAATATTCATCTGTTCTTACTTTATCAAAGGATCATTTAAACCCGAGCTAAGGGACCGGTACGGATGGCCCCGGCTGGGTTTTATGTTGGCAGAAAAGTTAACAATTTGCATCTGATGACAATTCCTCACCCCACACCAGGTGCCATTGGTGATTGGCAGACTTTTTTAGGTATCTGCAGACATGGGCAAGAAGCTGCAATAGGGTGCAAAGCAGTGTGTTCATTTCTTCTCTTTTTTTATCTATTTTCTTTATAGACTTGGAATCACTTTTTTTACAAACTTTTTAAAACAGAATTAACCCTGCTATATTCACCTTCCTCTCTCCCTCCTTGCAACCTTCAGTCATTGCCTGTCCCTTCTGTAATAAAGAACAAAATTCTTTGTTTTAGTCCCGCCTAAAATGGGTCATTTTTTATATTATTATTATTAATAATAATAAACAGGATATATATAGCGCCAACATATTACGCAGCGCTGTACATTAAATAGTTTGCAAATGACAAACAGATACAGACAGTGACACAGGAGGAGAGGATCCTGCCCTGAAGAGCTTGCAATCCTTCATATTTATATATTAGGTCCACTTTTTATGTGTCTTTTTATATGTTGGTGAGGGATTGGGTCTTCTGACATTTGTGTCTCCTGCTGGGGAGATTTCCCGCTCTAGCTGGGGAGATCCTCTTCTTATTGGTCTGGGTGATGACTGGCTGCAGTACAGTAAGTAACAGAAAATCCGAAATATCACCAGAACAGGTAGTAAGAGGAAATATTCTATTGGGGACACCCGTTCTGCTTTTCTATCCAAAGCTAAAAATAAGGTTTTGGCTTTACATGCTGCTAGGATCAGCTTTGCAAGTATTCAGGCCACCTGACTGAGTACATTTTTGTGCTTGCTGCCCATGTTTATATATCAATAAAGCAGAAAAAATTTAGATTCACCCTGCAGCAGATTTCTCAGCTTATTACGGCCATAACCAATATCCACCGCCCTGGCTTGGCCTGGACAGGCTCGCCTCCTGTATGAGCGCCGTGGCATTTGCTGGTCAGTATCCTTGTGTGTCCGATGTTGGTCTGGTTAGGGTGTCTGTAGGGAATGGCAGGATTGGATATACAACCCTGATTGTCCTTACTGTGACAGCAACTGCCTCCATGGGAGAGCCCTGACTACCCATTCTCTTTCCAGGCTCCTTCGCTGGGCTGCCTGTGACACCCTTTACCATAACAGTGTCCTTTAGGTTCCTGTCCATGTGATACATATACTGGTTGTCACAATTTTATTATTATTGCACAGTATTTTTTATAGCGCCGGCGTATTATGCAGCGCTGTACA
>NC_092859.1:9928836-9947716 GCF_032062135.1 Pyxicephalus adspersus
TGCTTTAAATGATTAATATTATTAATAAACAGGATTTATATAGCGCCAACATATTACGCAGCGCTGTACATTAAAAAATGATGTGTATTTTTCAATTTTGGTTAAAGGTGTTTAACTGTAAATAAACGTGATATATTTTATTCTGACACTAATATTATATTTTAGATACAAAGCATGGGCAAAGTTCAGACTAAAAGAAAAAAATCAGTGGAAGAATAATAGTTAAGGGATCAAGGGGAGTAAGATGTTAATAAGGCTGATTAGGATTACCTGTAGGTTATTATTATCCTTAGTGCTTGCATATGAGCAGTCAGTTCTATTAGGACTTTATAATAAGCATTCTTTTTTGCTAAAAGGAATTTTAAAGGTTTTTTTTATTTAATTTTTTTTAAAGTGTTATATATATATATATATATATATATATATATGCATACACAAGCATTAAACATGTACAGGGCATAACCTGGAGATAATGGCAATGACAGCCTAGTTATATCTTATATGGTAATATGAAGACTTTTATCTATTGGCCATTTTGCTGCTGTTACACAAACCATGACTCTGAAACAATGTTCGTTTATGACTCTAGCATGGACTGCGATGGAACACTGACTATTGATTGGCTGGAATGGAGGGATCATTTTCTGCTGAATCCGCTGCACAATATGGAAGATGTAGTCACCTATTGGAAGCATTCCTCGGTGAGAGGGAGAAATACATACCTTGTTAGTATTAATATGTAAAGTATGTTGGGTCTTTGCTTCGTGAAGAACAGGTAATGTCCCCTCGGTGTGCAGGTATATGAAGGTAAATGTTGAGTCTGGTGTGCACTTATATGAGATTTGATGTTGGGTGTTTCATATGTTGGGTCTTTCATATATGTAGAACAGGTCATTGTTCCTCGATATGTAGTTATATGATAGTTGTTGTTACATATATTCTCTATATAGAACAGGTAATTGGTTCCTGGATGTGCAGCCTATGATAGCCGATGTTGGATTGTTCCTCCGTGTAAATCAGGTCATTATCCTTCAATGTTCAGTTCATATTGGATCCTTCCATTATATATACTCTATGTGCAGGTATACAGGTATATGGTAGTTGATTTTGGGTTTCTTCCTCCATGTAAACCAGGTCATTGTTTCTTAACATTTAGCTATATGATAGTTCACATTGTATCTTTACTCCATGTAGAACAGGTTTGGTATGTAGTTATATACTGTTGATCATAACTACTTCCCAAAGTAGTGGTGTGATAGAATATACGTGTCCAATCCTAGCTCTATTACATTTTATTCTTCGCATGAAAAAGGATACGTTTCTTTTGAAACAAGTGATTTTATGGACACAACAACACATTATATGTATATATTTTATTAAAACTATCACAAATTTTATTTACAACATTTAAAAGTAAAGTAAAAACATATATCATCACATACAGAAATACATATGGTTTTTAGTTTTACACATAATCAGTTGCTAATTGCATTTCACAGCATTGCAAGCTAATTGTTTGGATCGGCTCTGCTCTGCCATATGAAATGCCATCTATTTGTTATGCAGCTCCGGCAGCCATATCTCAGATAGAAATCATTGTTTGCACTTGCCTTTTGTAGTATTTGACTAATGTCCCATATGTTTAATGGTTGCAGAGTTTACCCAGGAGTATTCTGATGTCTTATATTAAACTTACCTGCTCAATATCAGGTCTTTGGTTCCTATCACTTCTTCCTCTTGATAAAACAGCTTGCAATGCTGTGAAACGCGTTGAGTATTTTTGGGCTCCTAGAATCAGAATGAGATATGCGTCTCTTCCAAAATCCAGTATGATATGAACTGGATCATTCTTCGATCTAGATCAGGTCATAGATCCATCATGTGCAAGTAGCAGATGACATTGGGTCTTCTCCTCCATGTAGATCAGGTCATTGCCTGTTGGTGTACAGTTATATAATAGATTATGTTGGATCCCTTCTGTCATGTAGATCGGTCATTGTTGCTTGATGTTGGTTTTTTTCCCATGTAGATCATTGTTCTTTTAAATAGTTATATAATAGATGATGTTGGGTCTCCTCCTCCATGTAGAACAGGTTGTTGTTCCTTGATATGCAGTCATATGATGGTTGATGTAGACTCTAGTAGCTTCTACTGGTCTTCTCCTCCATGAAGATCAGAATATTATTCCTTGATGTCCAATTATAAAGTAGATGATGTTAGGTCTTCTCCTCCATGTAGAACTGGTTATTGTCTCTTGATGTGCATATGTAATGGATGATGTTGGGTCCCTTACATGTAGTCATTAGTGCTTGATGTCCAGTTATATGGTAGTTCTTGTTGGGCCTTTTCCTCCATGTAGATTAGGTTATTGTTCGTTGTTGTACACTTATAAAGTAGATGATATTGGGTCCCCCCTTCAGTGTGGAAAAGGTCATTGTTCCTTGATGTCCAGTTATATGGGGCTTGATGTTGAATCTATTAGCCTATACTGGTCTCCTCCTCCATGTTGATCAGAATATTGTTTCTCATATACAATTATAAAGTAGATGATGTTGGGTCTCTATCATGTGGATCTGGTCATTGTCTGTTGATGTGCAATTATATGGTGGTTGATGTTGGTCTTCCCCTCCATGTGGATTAAGTCATCGTTCTTTAATGTACAGTTATAAAGTACATGGTGTTTGGTCTTCTTCTCCAAGGTCATTGCTCTTTGATTTGCAGTTATATACTGTAGTAGATGATGTTGGGTTTTCTCTTCCATGTAGAGTGTCATTGGTGGATGTTGAGCAGTTATGAACTAGATGATGTTGGGTCTTCTCCTCCATGTAGATCAAGTCATTGTTCCATGATGTGCAGTTATGTAGTAGATGTTGGGTCTAGTAGATGATGTTTGGTTTCCTTTTCCATGTAGATCAGGACATTGGTTGATGGTCATTTTCTCCATGTAGGATGGGTTATTATTCTTGGACATGCAGTTATGGTGGTTTATATTTTGTCTTTCCTCCATGTAGAACAGGTCATTGCTTCTCGATGATCATTTTTTACAGTAGTTTATCTTGTCTTTCTTCAGATCTTGGATATAGGCGAGTCATTGGCTGTACCAGATGAGTTTTCTAAGAAGGAAATCAACTCTGGTATGTGGTGGAAGCAGCTGTTGGCAGGAGGTGTGGCTGGAGCCGTGTCAAGGACAGGAACTGCACCCCTGGACAGACTAAAAGTCCTTATGCAGGTGAGTGATATTTTACAGCATTTAGCGAAAAATGGGAAAACTCCATCAACTGGATAATTATCCTTTCAAGAATACTTTTGAGAATGCCTACCTGCTCGGCTGTCATACTGGTCTCATTGTTTTAGACCTTTCACGGACCTGGTTCTTGCAAGAAGTTAGTACCAAATGCCAGCAGCATTTCTTGCTTATTTGTCCCATGTAAGTGATTCAGGGTAATATTATCAGGATATCACTATAACACTCAGGCAGCCAATATTTTCAGTAGTAAGTGACTCTCTGGAATGGTTTTATTCATCCTATTCAGCTTGCTCCTACTTTCTGCTCATTTAAAAGAGCCCTCAAAACTAATTTGTTCAAACTCGCCTACCTGTCTTCTGTTTCTTAATACCCTCACTACTTCCACCACTCCATATCTCCCCTCCTATTGTGTGATACTTCCCCCACTTCCTAGATTGTAAGCTCCTTGGGGCAGGGTCCTCTACTCCTCCTGGGTCACTGTCTGAATCTGTCTGTCATTTGCCACCCCTATTTATTATACAGCACTGTGTAATATGTTGGCGCTATATAAATACTGTTAATAAAAAAATAATATAATAAATATATATAATAATAATAATAATAGGTGATTATTGGTAGCCCTTGTCTTTTCTTGGCTTAGGTTCCCCACAAACATTCAATCCTAATGGTCTAGGTCTCTAAACGTTTGTGGATATTGTGGTGTCTGCCTTTACATAGATGGACTAAAGTGGTCAACTTTAAATCCTACAGCCAGTAAAAATTGTCAGACAGGAACTGTGCTCTTTAAATGCAGCCCTCTGCTGAGATTCCCTCTAGGTCTTTATTGTTGTTCTTTTTTTGCTATGCAGCGTATTCTTGTATTCCCAGTCAAAGTCCACTGACTACTGACTTCACCACCTCTCCTCTCCTGCACTATAAAAGAAAAACCAAAAAGATCAGTCAGAGCTCTGGTTGTTTTTTGGGACCCCAATATCTGAATAATGGGGTCACCTGGCAGTAAATGGAATCCTGCTGATACAGTACACAGCAGAAAACAATGCCGTCAGAATTCCAATTCCACAGACTCATGAGTTTGTACCCTGCGTTGACACCTCTGATTTTAGCTAGCACCGTTGTGTTTTAGTACGATGGGAGATAGCTTGTCTGCTTGTGGTTTCCAATAGAAGTAAATGTAACAAGGTGACAACACAGGTGAGCATTTGGGAGATGTGTGTGGGCTTCCTTCTCGAGTCCCGATCATACTGATAGTTGTAGTCATGAGTGTCATCTCAGCAGTTTGGTTGTTGTGTATGTATAACTGTGATAATTACTATTATTATTATTATTATTATTAATAAACAGGATTTATATAGCGCCAACATATTACGCAGCGCTGTACATTAAATAGGGAATGACCTTATAATATTAGCTTGGGTGGGTGCTCTGAAATATTCTATCTATCTATCTATCCATCATGTGCACTCTGTCTCTCTACCAAAAATATTATGTTTAGCATTCATGGTATAGTAAAGGTTGAATGCATATTACTTGGATTACTGTAATATATTCATCTTTCTATTGATCTGTACAGGTACATGGATCTAAATCTCACAGCCTCTCCATGTTGAAGGGATTGAAAGCAATGATTGAAGAGGGTGGAGTTCGCTCACTGTGGCGGGGGAATGGTATAAATGTACTGAAAATAGCTCCTGAGTCAGCCATCAAATTTATGGCGTATGAACAGGTAAATTATGTAACTAGAAAGCAATGCTCCTACACCTGTTATATCTCCAAGACCTTTTCTTACAGGGATTCTATTGTTCCTATTCCCATTTCATGAACTGTTCCAAATGCCAAGACAAAAACACTATACAATTAGTTCTGTGCTATACAGATCTATAAAGTTTCACTAGTATAGTAGTGTCTGTTTCAAAGCAAAGCTGTGTAAACTCACCTGCCCCTGTTCTGTCATAGATGCTACCATCTTCTTCCTTGTTCATGTATTCAGTCCTGCTTGGCCTGGCTGGGACACACGCAGGCGTGCAGGAGTTTTTTCAGTCCCAACAGCTGCAGGGGAAGTTGGTATGTGCTGGGTATCCCAACAACCAACTCTGAGCAGCGCATTGCCATCTCAGTGATTTTGACAGTTTAAGGAACAATCAGGCAGGTGTCTGTTTTATTGAAGGGACGTCACCTAACACTTTTTGCAATAAAACCCTGCTTGATCATAAATTTTAAAAGTGGAACTTTACATTTAAAATGTATTTTTTTTTTATCCCTTTTAGTACCTGGAGTATCAAAATCTTTGACTCCAGGATTCTGCATGAGCCCCAGAATCATCTTTCAGCCCTATGGAGGGTGTACGCTGAATTGTGTGCACATATCTGCAGCAACATTTTTGTCTGTATCTCGGGCCGCCTTGACAGGCAAAGCTTTGGTTCTCATTAAGGATATAGAAGCTTTCCTTTCCCCTCTTACATACTTCAATGGGCCACTGATGCAGCCTATTGTAGCAATGAGCCATTAGGTTTCTATGTGTGCAAGGTTTTGGTGCCGGCTCTGATAATACATAACAAAGTTTCATCTGCCAGAGCAGGCAGAACCTTAATGGCATTTGCTAATGGTAGAAAGGTTTGGAAAGATGGTGAACATAAGTGCAACTCTGGATTCCTATATGTCATACCTTAAGCTGTTTGCTTGTTCCAAGAAAAAGTCCTATTAAGGGTCAGGTTTAGGTAAATAGGAAAATATGTAGGCTATCATTGTTATCCTATATTAAAGATGGTGTGCCAATTTCTGGCTCGGTCTGGTGTCCATCCTTCTTCAGATGTTCAGAGAAGTCAGAATTCCTGATCTGAGAAAGTATTGAAGCCTAAAGCACCAGTGTGACTACTAGAGAACTGGTATGGCAAATGCAAGGGTCTGCAGTGACAGTCCCCATATTTCTGTCATGGAAAGCTTACTTTAAAAAAACACTGTCACCTTGCCCAATAAAGGCAAAGCGTAAATACTATCACCCTCCTCCCCTTCCCTCAGAATCCCTGATATTTACCTTGGCACCA
Source organism: Pyxicephalus adspersus (assembly GCF_032062135.1). Taxonomy (NCBI): domain Eukaryota; kingdom Metazoa; phylum Chordata; class Amphibia; order Anura; family Pyxicephalidae; genus Pyxicephalus; species Pyxicephalus adspersus. The sequence goes on from NC_092859.1 coordinate 9,935,125, forward strand.
CTTCCCTCCCGCTCTCATGCTTCCGTTGTAGCCGATCCAAGAAATCCCTTGTGTTGGACGGTGTCGCATGCTAGGAGGAGGGTTGACATCATTCCCCCAGACCTGAGCACTTTCACATGGGAGGAGGTCACGTTCTCCGACATATTTGGAAGTGCTGGGTATTGTTGCAGGAATGACGGAAGCGCTGCTAAAATACACATGGTGACCATGTCCGTTTCAGGCTACAGAACTGAGCTATTTAGGGAAATGCTTTTTTTCCAGAACAAAAAGACTAAAAATGATGTTTTTATAAAATGTAACCACAAGAGAAGAAAAACTAACAAACTTTTCCTGTCTAGATAAAGAAAGTCATCCGTGGTCAGCAGGAAACGCTGAGGGTCCAAGAGAGGTTCATTGCTGGGTCACTGGCTGGAGCCATCGCACAGACTGTCATTTACCCTATGGAGGTGAGGAGCGAAGACTCGGGGAGATAATTTGGAGTCATTAGAATGATCGAGACGCTATTGTTTTTTCTTACTCGGTGCTTGCTTGGAGAAATTATGATAAAATCACATTTTGTTGTGACCTTCACATATTTGTTTAATCAATGTGGCTTTAATATTGCACAGTTGTATAGACTCCTCTTCTGTACTGGACTTACTTACTCTGCGTTTAGTTCACACAAACATTGAAAATTGAAATTAAATTGAAAACTGCAGCCTATGGTTAGATAGAGCCTTCCACATTTCCTGGCCGATGGACATCCAGCACCATTTAACCCATTCCTTTCTATCCCTGTCCTCAGCTCGGCCCCTGCACTCATCTTTGTTTTCTTTTTGCATTGAGTTCAGTTTTTATAGAGAGCACAGGACAAATTATTTCCTATTAGATTCTTTGACTCTCATAGTACTATATGGAGAGAGGAGTCACCAGAGTAAATTTGAGCTAATGGGGTCCTTTAATAGACTTAAAAAGTAAAGAAGAGAACTTTGAAAGCCATTATTATGCATAATTTCACAGTAATCTGAAACGGTGGCTCGGAGGTTAGCCCTTTGGCCTTTCCAGCGCTGGGTCTCGGGTTCGAATATCAGCCAGGACAATATCTACATGGAGTTTGCAGGTTCCTCCTGTGTTTGTGTGAGTTTCCTCCGGGTACTCCAGTTTCCTCCCACATTCCAAAAATATGCAGTTAGGTTAATTGGCTTTCCCCAAAAATTGACCTTAGACTGTAATATTTATATATGATTATGGTAAAGACATTAGATTGTGAGCCATTTGGAGGGACAATTGGTGACATGACTATGGACTTTGTACAGCATTGCGTAATATGTCGGGGCTATATAAATAATATTTTTCAATGTTTTAAAGCAGAGCTAAACCCAAAAATGAAAAAAATGTGACCAGGCAGGTCCTTTATTATGGAAAGGGGCAGTGATGCAATAAAGTAACCTTACCTGCCCGGTAGCAATTTTTTAATTGAGATTACACATGGCTCTATGTAGAAAGAATTTGTCAAAGCATTGCTTTGGTAATATGTTCTGTATGTCATTTTGTGTTATTTGTTCCAGGTATTAAAGACTCGGTTGGCTCTCCGGCGCACTGGTCAGTTTTCTGGGATGTCAGATTGCGCTCGACATATCCTGCGTACTGAGGGGGTGAAAGCATTTTCTAAGGGCTACCTACCAAACCTGCTGGGTATTGTCCCATACGCAGGCATTGATTTGGCAGTGTATGAGGTAAGTTTTTGTTTTTTTTTCTTTTCCTGTGAGTTGTTTCTCTATGGCCCCCTGTTCTGTGGTGTTCAACAGCCACTTACCAGGGTTTTTTTTTTTTTTTTTTTTTTTTTTTTTTTTTTTTGCTTCCTCTGGATCAACTATGTCAATAGCGTTCTATATCTGGGGTATGTTTATTTCCCCAGTGGTTGAACTTGATGTCTTCTTTCAACCTGACCTACTATGTAACTATGTAACCTTCTGTGAGTTTTATGGGCTGGTTTTACTGTATTTAGCATCCAGTTGATTCTCTCGGCCCATTTTTACTTTCTAATACAGGGAAAATATCAAGTTAAAATTTGTTTGGTTCACCTGGACAAAAAAGTCACAGTCCATTGAGGAAGTGGGCTGTGTGCTTCCCATATGTTATTAAATTTGCCTGTCTTTTGAAGGTAGATGTGAAGGTATTTTTTTGGAGACATTATGGAAGACATAGGGTAAGGTGAGTATTATCTAACTTTGCCTTTCACAGGTACTTTTTTTTACCTACATATAGTAGGTGATATTAGAAATAGGTGGAGACCCAATCAGTCTAAAGCTGCGTACACACGTCAGATTTTTCTCGCCTGATAATCAGCATCGGCCAGATATCGGGCGAAAATCTGGCGTGTGTACAGTCGGTGTCGTCCATCGTCCGAACGACCGTCCTTTTGGATCCACGGACGATGAACGACGACCGATCCTAATGCAAGGGAAGGGGGAGAGCGCGCAGCAGGGTGCCGCTCCGTCGCTCTCCCCCTCCCCTCTCCATAGAGCATGAACGGTGCTGTATGTACAGCACCGCTCATAGCATTTTCTAAGGGCTACCTACCAAACCTGCTGGGTATTGTCCCATACGCAGGCATTGATTTGGCAGTGTATGAGGTAAGTTTTTGTTTTTTTTCTTTTCCTGTGAGTTGTTTCTCTATGGCCCTCTGTTCTGTGGTGTTCAACAGCCACTTACCAGGGTTTTTTTTTTTTTTGCTTCCTCTGGATCAACTATGTCCATTGCGTTTTATATCTGGGATATGATTATTTCCCCAGTGGTTGAACTTGATGGATTTATGTCTTCTTTCAACCTGACCTACTATGTAACCTTCTGTGAGTTTTATGGGCTGGTTTTACTGTATTTAGCATCCAGTTGATTCTCTCGGCCCATTTTCACTTTCTAATACAGGGAAAGTATAAAGGTAAAATTTGATTGGTTCACCTAGACAGAAAAGTCACAGTCCATTGAGGAAGTGGGCTGTGTGCTTCCCATATGTTATTAAATTTGCCTGTCTTTTGAAGGTAGATGTGAAGGTATTATAGAAGACATAGGGTAAGGTGAGTATTATCTAACTTTGTCTTTCACAGGTACTTTTTTTTTACCTACATATAGTAGGTGATATTAGGAATTGGTGGAGACCCAATCAGTCTAAGCAAACCCTTTAATTTTTAGGATACAAAGTCATAGAGTTAGAAGTCATAGTTAGAAGTACTGTTACTCCTTGCATGCTGGTACTTTAGTGAGGTTATTGTGTGTACAGATTTACCTGCAGGAACCTTTTAATGCCTATATTGGTTACTTTTGGTTTCATTCTTTATTAAAAAAAAAATTAACATCCATTGTTTCCATTTTTTACAGACTCTGAAGAACACATGGTTACAGAGATATCGAGCTGGCACCAGCGCCCATCCAGGGGTACTGGTTCTGTTGGCTTGTGGGACTATATCCAGCACCTGTGGGCAAATTGCCAGTTACCCCTTAGCCCTAGTCAGGACACGCATGCAGGCACAAGGTGGGAATTTATGGAGGTGTAAGGAACACATTCTTTTTTTGGAAATGTAAGAAATGCCAGTATGTCTGACATATACTGTTCCTGGCTTGACAGATGCCCAGCTATTGACCAGAACAAGCCTTTTAGGTGAAAAGGTCAGTGGGCTTTTTCTTACCCCATGCTCTGTGAACTACTGCAGCAACATAGGTTACAGGTCCTACCCTATTTGCACCCCTTTTATTGCAAGAAAGAAGGGGCAAACAGCACAGGATCTGCAACTTGTGTGAACTGTAAGAACACCAGAATTTACTCAGCTCAGTCCAGGAAGTAGAAGTTGACCCTGGATGGTGCTTGAACAAATATGATTCTGTCTTTCCAGAGCAGGTTGTCAGGGGAAGAGCAGTGATCTCTATTATAGATCATAGATAACTGTAAAGATTACACGTAATTCATTTACATGCAATATGTTGAAATGTATCTTGGTCAACTTTAAGAACTGTACTATAAATATCAATGGTCTTTTTTTAACCGAGTGGTAGTAAATTGTAGGTGGGTGGCAGCCCCTGTATTGTGAGCCAACTCTTGTGATCAACTAGTAACCGGATGGTTACTGAAAAGTTCTGGGTGGTGCGTACGACTAAAAGGGTTTGGGGAGAACACTGGTCTTGCCAGTTCAGTCATGTTTTCTGATAAATGATTCTACAGGCTGTATGCATGCCGGGTTCTAATAAATTATCTATCCTCTAAAGATGTTTATAATGCCTAAATTGGCACACAATCAGCTGACTGAATAAGTAAAGTGCATATTTATGAGGATGCCAGCCATGTCGCCTTTAATTATTTAACTTATTTCTTGTTTCTCTTTTTCCTCATTACATCTTGTACATTGCAGGAACATATATAGGTGTTTGTGTGTTTATTCTTACATATATTGTTTCTTTCTTCCAGCCACAGTTCAGGGCGCCCCTCAGCTATCCATGTTGGCTCTGTTCCGTTATATTGTGGCTCAGGAAGGGTTCCTGGGCTTGTATCGAGGAATTGCTCCAAACTTCATGAAAGTCATACCTGCTGTCAGCATTAGCTATGTGGTATATGAGAACATGAAACGTCTGCTGGGTGTGACTAGTCGATGAAGAGCATGACACTCTTTAAGAATGCCCCTCCAATTCCCTGCCTGGTTTATCCAAGCACACAGAAGAGCTTATCAGAAACCTAGAAGCCATGTCCACATATGTCTGATATCATTGACGATGGGCTATATCCTTTCATCTATCACACCAGCGCCAGCCACGGTCTTGATCATTTGGACCTGAAGATATGGCACCTACAGAATTTAAATACCTGGTTACACCCTGGGATCTGGTTCAGTATCAATATTCAAAGTTTTCCCCCGTTTTCAATGTGTTTTTTAATACTGACATCATTCACTACTAAGACTTTAATGATGTGGGACATTGCTTCATTTCAGTGATGCTCTGGAAGGAGTTGATATTCAGAACCCCACTATGGGAGTCAGAAGAAAATTGAATGTCATTTTATAATGATTGTATATTTTGCATGTAAGGATGTTTGGCTTTTTTTTAGATTGATGGAAAGGCTTTTCCTTTAGCCTAACTGGCCTTTTTGTGAATGTATTAATGCGTACACTGAATGTAGAGTATCATGGTGCATTGTGGGACATGCCGTCCTGCAGATGGTAATAGTTAATGTGTGAGAGATTATAAATGTTCGTAGAATCCCAAATTCCATTGTGGAGCTGTCTATAGGTTTTGCTTAGTCCACCAGTTACTCCTTTCCAGTAAACCTGTGTCCAGACTATGCATTTTAAAATTCTGAACATGCAAGAATATAAAATCACAATTAAAAAAAACATCCTCTGTAGGCTTTGTAGACAAAAACCTGTGCAAAGATCAGAACAGAATTGCAGCTCCTCTCCCTTTATTTTCTATGGCCAAATAAACTGAAACCCTACCCAGATTGGTGATGATTTCTGAGTATGAATTACTCCATAGTAAAAGCAGCTAGAGGTCAGGGAAAGCTTGTTTAAAACCTTTCTTACTGATTGACAAAGCTAAACTCCCCTTCCCTTCATGCACGGTTGTAAAGGCCCCAATACTGTGCTAAAATAGGTGTCACTAGAAGGCATTGAATGTCATTAGAAGCTGCAGCAACTTGGAGCCTGCCTCATGTACTGGCTGGAAGGGTTATATTATTTTGTCCTTTCTTTCACTGTCTGACTGTCGCTTGGCCGCCCCTTTCATTCACTGGGTTTCAGTTCTGTTAAACCATGGTAGTTCAGCATCGCATATGGGTGTTACCTATGGTTGTCTTAATTTGCAACCTACATAGCAGACATGTCTGACATCAACCCATCATAGCATTTGGATATCTGTAACCCCCCCAGGGTGTTATGTTTTCAGGAAGCAATGTGTCACAGCTTTCTCTCCCCTCCAGCTTTGATCTGCCCACATGATGTAGTAAAACACATCTAAAAAAGAGATCAGTAATAAGAAAATAACCAGAGTATGTAAAATATAAATATAAATGTTAATTTAAAACTTTAATGTCCATAGTATGGGCACAGGTACATTTTAAGGATAGATCACTCACCAGCTTTTTATGTCTTGGTGACTCCTGGTGTCTCTGCACCTGACTTCCAGCATTTTCTGGCATTAGAGAGGAGTTTTGAGAACCTTTCACATTTTTCTGATGCATTGCGTTCTTCTATTTAACATATTAGTCACACTTTGCAAAATACAGGATCAAGCAGGTGGTTATTGCAGAAAGGGACAGGCAATGTTCCTTCTATAATAATCTGTCCTACCTGCCGGATCGAGACGGGGAACTGTCAAAAAATGTTGTGCTGAGCATGTGCAGCTCAGTGAATGTTGCCAGGTACCGGTATTCCCACTTTTTCTTGCACATGCAGGGAGGTAATGAACTCCTGTGCAAGTTGCATCCCGGCCAACATATCAAAATGACCAAAGATCGCAAGTAGGAAGAAAAAAGGAAGGAAGATGGCGGCGCCTGCAATGGAGTGGGAATAGGTGAGTCAGGCGGGTTTAGTTCCACGGTAACATTGCATTAGGACAGCTCATTCATTTTAAACAAGCTACAAATGACTTCCTGATATGATGGCCACTAACACCAGGGCAGAAAGTTTTCCAAAAATAGGAAAGTTGTCCGAACATAATAAAAGAAAAGGAAATGTTATCTGAGGATCAATTTTAACCACTCATCTTTAGGATTTTTTTTTATCTTTTTACCTGTAGGCAGCAGTAAGATGTTTTGGAAGTCAATTGAGATAATCCCTTTGAAGTCCAAGAGACATATGAAGCAGCTGGGGGATTCAATCCTTCCAGAAACTCAAATATCTTCATAGAGTAAAGTTGTGTTTCTTTATTTAGGTGCAGGTTTCCCCTGAGAACAACTAATTTACCTCTTGAGACAGATAGCTGGTATCTCTTCATTGCAGTCGTCATGCAATTAGAGAACCTTCTGCCCTCCACATTGTTCTAGTACAGCATACTAAAGCCAGTCATATAGCAATAGGTATACGTGCTTACCTGAAGGCAGGGTACCTGTGCATGTATTAGGAGAAATTTCTTCAAGGGCAACTGCCCCTTACCTTGGTTGGAGTTGCGGCTTTAGAAAACAGGGACTTTTAGAGATTTTAGCCAGTCCTTTAATACAGTGGAATGTAAGAGTATTTATTTTACATTGTGTGTCTGGGGGTCATAGAACAAAGCTTTATTTATTTATTTTTGGGCTTTTAGGAACAAAATGTGCATGATTTTTTGTTTTAGCACGCACACAAGTTAAAAGGGTTATAAATGTTGTATATGGGTCATCTTTGAACCAGAAAGAATGGGCAATTTTTGGATGCAGTCACCTATTCTGGGGACATAAAGCTGCTTTGCCTGACCTTTCCCATCCTGAAATATTCAGATATTGCTAGCTAGAGCCTAATGGATAAATATAACACACCTCATATGAAGATGACTAGAGCTTAGATGCCTCATACTCACAATATGTGATCGTCAAAGCCTGATTATCCATAAGGCAACCTAGGTGGGGAGCCTTGAGCTTGGACAATACTCCCAGATGCCCCTGGGGTACATTGAGGGGCCCTATATATAACCTTCACATGTATGCAGTAAACCAGGAGGATGGGGCAGTTGATCAAAGCTGTGCATTCGCCTGTTGCTCCACAAAGGATAATTACATTGAAAGCATGTTGTTCCTGATAGGGCTATAGCAGTACAGATGGTCCAAACAATGCAACTGCTGGGCGCCTGGTATAATACTTATCAATCAAAGGGGTGGGGGCCAAAGCTACTACCTTGCCTAGGGCCCCATTCTGTATTATTCTATCCTTTGATAGGAGAAACTTATGATGAAATGCAGCACAATAATCTAGAAGTTTGCCTGATTCTACATGTACCTAATCCAATCTTTACCAATATGAGATCCATCACTTGGTTTTTATAGTTCATTGTCATGCCCATCATGCACCATGTGGCAAGGACAGGGTAAGAAAATGATGCAGATGTGTATCTACATAGGCCAATCGGTAGAAGCCCAATGTTTCTGTTTCATAAATGACCTATTTGTTATAACAAATGTTTTTAAGAAATCTTGTACAGGGCATGTCTTTGCTGACCTTCCTACTAAGAATATTGCCTGCCTGGCTTCCATACATATCCAACCCGAGACCAGAACATCAAAGTCAGGACTACTTATCGTCATACTTCCAGGTCATAGACTCAAAGGACCTGATTTATCAAAGACTGGAGAAGATAGTCTATCATGGAGAACCTGGGTAATCCAGCAATGGATCTAGTCCAGGATAGAAAACATCCCCCAGGTTCTCCTATGATAGTATATCCTCTCCAGTCTTGTAGAACTTTAATGAATCAGGCCCAAAGTATGAAAGTCCCAGGGTAAGCATGACAGCTAGGCAACAAGCATTGAAAAGTGAGGTCTGAAATGGAAGCATACTTCTTCTTGCAGCACAGAATTCTTTAAATGTAGTTTTATTCAGAAAAAAGCCTTTCTGATATAGTTCATTTGGTACTACCGGTGCCGCTGGCTAAAGTTTAACTTCCATCCCACTGTCCAAATGCCATCTATAGAAGCCATCTCATTGGTAGGACTTGGAGTCTGACTTGGAGTCTGACTTGGAGTCTGACTTGGAGTCTGACTTGGAGTCTGACTTGGAGTCTGACTTGGAGTCTGACTTGGAGTCTTAGAAAGCCAGGCCCTGGTAACCAAGTGAAGCTACATCTGAGAGGGGCACAAAAAGTGAGTTTATGGGTAATAAATCTAACATTAGACATCCTGTTGTTCCTACTGGTAGGCAGCACTACTACATCTAAAACCTTAGAGTGTATACTCTCCTAGCCATCTATTGGTTTTGAAGGAATATTGCTTTAATGTAATACTTCTATGCGAATGTGTTCACTTTAAGGACTTATGTACATGGGCATTGGAGAACAAAGCAAAAAGATATGCTTTCAGAGAACGCCTGTAATCTATTTACATTTCCAGCTTTATTAGGCAGTTGATACCAATATGAAGCTTTTTACAAGTTTATTATCCTGGAAGCATCTCACACGAACTAGGTGCATTGTAAGCGTATGCTTTCCACACATGACAACGCATCGCAGCCAAAATATGTCTTTTTACACCAGGCTACATGCAAAGATCCTTTCCAACGACAAATATTGAGCGTGTGTACGCAGCCTAAGATTTGAATCACATTAAAGCCACTCTGTTTGATATCCTGGTGCCCATGTACACATGCCCTGAAGTGGCAAGTGATGAATATGTATAGATCTATCAGTTCTTTTTTCAGTATTGCACATCTGATGATATTTATGCCCCCTTCAGATCTTTGAATTTTAGTAATGTAAGGGTATAGACTTGTTTTACTGTACATTACCAAACTTCACGAGAGGCTGTTTGTTGTGTTGCTCTTCATTTAAAACAGCAACCAACTCGGTTCACTAAGTGGCGGGGACCTAAAATACACCTACTATGTGCATTAGCATAAATCAATGGAATGCTTTACACATGTTAATACGCAAAGTGCAACACATAGTGCGGTAATGGAACAGAATGGCAGTGTGTAGGAGGGCTGCTGATGTACCATTAGAGAGTTTCACTCTACTGTTTGTGAATTGTAAATGTTTATTTGCACTGATGACATTTTCCTGCCCCCCATCCCTGCACTCCTATAATATAGATGGTCATGTCTTATTTTCTGTCCGTCCACTATAGGGCTCAGCATGCACTGACACTGGATGCAGGGTGTCCACTGCTTCTTTTATGATAAAAGGTGGAAACTTAGATAAAGTGACTAGAGTTCAGGGGAAATACAGGATCGGTTACCAAAAAGTTATATGTAATTTCTGGGTGAACGCCTATTGGCTGGATGTTTGTAACCGCCTGCCGTACTTCCTAGCTTTACCCCTCTCCATTTTGGAGTCTCACCTTTCCTTCTGCCTTCATAATTTAATGTCCATCTCCAACTAAAATCTCTTCGGATACAATCAGGTCAGAGCCAGATTGTTGGGTTATTGTTGCTTTTTGTGTTACTGTTAGGGGGATTTTCCTCACTTCTGCTATGTATTTATTTATGTATGAAGTAAAGAGGGAAGTGAAAGGAAAAAAAAACCCAATGGGGTCACTGTTTGCAATACAACAGAGGTTTAAAAATGGAGAAAAAGCAGGAAAAGTGAGCTCATTGTAATGTTATGGTAAATGGGTAGAGCTGGGAACCAGCAGGATGGGAGCCAGACTGAGGAAGACAATGAGGGAATTATTGCATGTCGTGGGTGCTTAACAAACAGTGCTATCTGCTATGAGTCCAGTGTGGTAGCCATAGTATTGAACTGCTGTGATGGCTGGAGGGTCCCCCGAATCGGTGCAATGTGCTCCCACCCAGCAGTGCTCTGCCACATGAACAGAGAGTGGTTATCACAATGTTGCACAGCATTGTTCCTGGTCTTCTTACCCCTTTGGTATGTGCTGCATTTGAAAATGCAATGTGTTGCCATTAGTGTAGGTGTAATTTTAAGTCGATCAGTCATTGCACAAAGATTGATGGGTTGCCCACACGGCATGCACAAAAATTGGGCACTTTTAAAAAACGCATGGTAGTGCATTGGCAAGGTGCATTTGGGTGCCATTAACCTAAAGCATCAACACATGTCTTGTGTGTTACCCCATGTTGCATTACCGTACACTTTTCCACAGTGTACTAGTAGTTATAGGCCCTCATTTTGCCTCATGTAGATCTGCGTTCCTGCCATAAATCTACAGAGGGTTACTGCCTTTACAGTACACAAGACAGCTGCTCCTTTACTCCAAACCTGCAGAGTATTATCACTTTGCTGTGCAATATTGGACAGGATCCACACTGTTGGTGTATGACTGCAGAGCATTGCACCATTGGTAATGTATGGTTTAAGATTCCTCCTAATCATTCATATCTGCCAAGCATGGCACAGCTATGTCGATGCAGTAAAACAAGACGGGTGAGGGTCCCTCCTGTCTCTATTACAGGAAGCCTTGTGAAAAAGGGGATATTTGCATTGCAGATTATTGCACAACTGCTGCACACTGTGCTTGTACAGAGCATTGCACCATGGACAGGATTAAAGTGCCAGGAGTGATAGTGTGATGCTTGCAGACAGTTGTGCAAGTGACAGACATATCTTGCATTGTCCCTGACATAGGGATGTAATACTGTACTGAGGGTGACCCCCTGCAGAGCATTGCATTTTAAAAGAGGAGAAATAATGCACTGTATATAGCAGCCAATACGGGCACCGACCAGGTCACCTGATCTAAAGAAGACTTTTCAATTATCAGTGATGGTGAAATCTGTCAGATCTATGGGAGGTTTAGGTGGATGTTGGCTTTTGTTGTTTTAAAGGGATAATATGAAATGCCTTCCATACCAGAACTGTATGCATGTAATGGGGTGAATTTTGGGTGTGGGCACATTTATGTGTATTGATTTATGGGATGATGCTCTGCACTGATCCCTAGATGTATCCTATTAATATGGCATTCATGTGCCAATGCACTGATATGGTCATTTGCAGAATATTGCACCTGCAGAAGATGCAGAGCATTACACCGATACTGTTTTCTTGCTCAGCATTGCAGTGTATGGGGTACCTCTGTATGTATGTGCAGAGCTTTGTTCTGCTGCAATGGAGAGCTCAGCATATCCTGTCTGCATCCACCATGATAACACAAGGGGGATGTGTGTGTCCCCACACTACTGACTTATTTCTACACTGAATAAACAAATGTAATTCCTCATTCTGGTATCGTGTGTCTTTTTGTGGTGGCAGGAATAGTCTTTTTTGGTTGTATTAGGATGCTGATGGACAACTCCAAAGTTGCAACGCAAACACACAAATTTTATTTAAAAAGAAAGACAGTCTGGCCAACATGTTGATAACTGAATAAACTTTTCAGCAATTTAGGTCCGCAAAGGCGTCTATTCTAGACACAGGTCCACTAATCTGAAGATGTAACATATGTAATAAAAATCCAAACTCCTTGTACACGCTCTTATCTCTCGTCTGGACTACTGTAACCTCCTCCTCGCTGGTATTCCACTAACCGGACTCTCTCCTTTACAATCTATTATGAATGCTGCAGGCAGACTCATCCATCCTTCCCTCCGCTCCTCTTCCGCTGCTTCTCTTTGTAGTTCTCTCCATTGGCTTCTATTTCACCTTAGAATCAAATTCATCTCCTGTGCTTTGCCTTCAAATCCCTCCACAGTTATTGTACCACTTACCTTTCTGACCTGGTAAAAAAATACTCCCCCGGCCGCTCTTTTTGCTCCTCCAATGACCTACTAAGGTTATGACTTCCTCCCTCATAACCTCATCACACGCACAGCTCTAAGACGTTTCCACAGCTGCCCCGACTCTCTGGAATGGTCGTCCTCATCCTTTTCGGCTTCCTCCTATATTCTGCACATTTAAAAGAGCACTCAAACTCGTTAATATTAAACAGGATTTATATTGTGCCAATATATTACGCAGCGCTGTACATTAAATAGGGATTGCAAAT
>NC_092859.1:9949543-9955518 GCF_032062135.1 Pyxicephalus adspersus
TCCCTTGTCGTTGGAAAGGATCGTGAAAGATCCTTTCCAACGACAAAAATTGCAAGTGTGTACGCAGCTTAAGCTCTTCGGGGCAGGGTCCTCTCCCCCTGTCTGTCATTTGCAACCCCTATTTAATGTACAGCGCTGCATAATATGTTGGCGCTATATAATATAAAATCCTGTTTATTAATAATAATAACAATAGGGTAACTGACAACATGTTGCCTAATATGTTGAGACAAACATCCTAATTGCATTTATTAAAATATTGTACCTGTTCTGACTTACATCCAAATTCAACTTAAGAACAAACCTACAGTCCCTATCTCGTATGTAACCCGGGGATCACCTGTAGTTGGAATTGTTCATCTTGCTTTATTCTGGTACTTTAAAACACAGGGGTTTTAAAGGGGTATATGGCTTAATATTTAGTGTGAATACAACTGGAATCACAAAAGGATAATTTCACCTTATCCAAAATGCTCCCACCCTGGAGCAAGTTGTAGTGAAAATGCTGCTGCTGGGCTGAGCTGCCATTTTAAATGGCGTGACACTTGGCATTCTGAAGGTGGTAATGTGCAGGCATTCAAGCCAGCTGTTCTTTTGATGGGTGGCATTACCTATGCTAGGGGGGCACTCGATTCTTGGGTTACCCCCTTGGTATACTGGGTCCCCTGAATGGAGGTCTGTATTGCTAATGGACCTCCATGATCCTGCTGGCAGCGCAGTAATTGTGCTGTGGTTTTGGATTGTTGCTTTGTACTTCAATGGCTAACGGAATCCTGTCATTTTAGCACTTCCGCATATCAATGCTTCACTGACAGCTTTGTACATGCGCAATGCTTTTTCTAATGCCCATGCGCATTACTACCTTTTCTTGACCCCTGTGACATCATCACAGGGACCACTAAATATCTATCTTTAGGAGACGGAGCTTGGCTACGTACACGTCAGATGATTCTCGTCCAATAATCAGCTCAGCGCTGATATCAGACGAGAATCTGGCGTGTGTACAGTGCTCGTCCTCCGAACAACTGTCCTGGTGGATCCATGAATGAGGAACGTTCGTAATGAAAGTAAAGGGAAGAGAGCACAGCAGGGTGCCGCTCCATTGTTCTCCCTCTCCATAGAGCAGAAGGACGCTGTATGTATAGAGCTCATTCATGCATTGTGAACTCTTGCCATTGGAAAGGATCATAAAAGATCCTTTCCAAGGACAATTGTTGCACTGTGTACATAGCCTTTCTGGCAGGCTCTGTTATCAGTGACCAATTAGAGAAAAGGGGGCAAAAAAGATAAGGACTCTCAGTGTTTGAGCATCCTACTGCTGTTTCGGAGATAAGAATTCTGAGAATCAGAAAAAAAGTGAAAATCAGAAAAAGTTGGTTAACTTTTTACTGAGCATACCTAAAACTCGCTCCATACTTCTTTCACCCTATGCTTGTCTTCCAAACTGTTTTTCACCTTTGTTATCAGCTCTCCTCTGACACTGCTGACAGTGCGATAAATCCTGAACCTCAGCACTTTTTTATTGGGTTTGTCCTTGTGCAGGCATTTAGTTAGCACTGGAGATACAACCCTGTAGGACCTGTGAATAAACTGCTTTGTGACATTAGCAAAAGCTCCAGGAAGGACCGGGGCTTGGTCACCACTCCTCCTGGAGATCATCTGTCCAGCACTTTTCAGCATCCTCAGCCTTTCTTTAGCTGTGCAGCCTTTCTTAGCATCCCCCGCACTTATTCCGAGGCTGTGCACAGCTGAAGGTGATGTCCGAGTATGTGCAGCAGGCAATGAGCAGAGTAGTTCCTGATTCCAAACGTTTCCTGCTATTGGCTGCTACTCTTATATACACCCCTCTGGTTGCCGGATCCGCAGCCTTTAAACCTGAGATTTAGTCCAGCTATACGCCGCCATATTGAGCCTTTTTTGACCTCCACTATGCTTACCTGCCCTGACTCCTACTTGGACCTGAAATACACTTGCCTGCCCTGACCTTTGCCTGGACTCTGCTTGCCTGCCACCTGCCCTGTGATTGTACAGCAACAGTGATATTAATTCTGAGGTAACTTTTATGTTTACACATTAAATAAAAAAAATGCTGAAGTTGTATTAAACGTAATCAACCATAGCACGGTTGTTTTGGTCTGTAGCCGGTTACATTTTCAGCACCTTGGCAACCGCAGATATAAAGAAAGCTAAGATGTCGCCAGGTTTGCTGCCAAAGGATGGGAGTGATTGCTTTCTCCTGGAAGCGCCCACCAATGCATTGGCAGCAGTCCCTCCTGGGTGACCTCCATGTTGTTTTGGCTGGCAATTTTTTGCCTAGCAACCCTCCAAACAGCCCCTGGTTACCATTACAATCCGTATCACCCGCAGTTTGCATTTAGTATTTGAATGTGTCCATTTTTTGGAATCTGAAAGACAAGAAAATTTCAGCTCGATCAACCTGTATCAGGAGGATTGTGCCGGTGACACCAGGGGGACAGACAAAGTCTTTGCAATGTCAGCACAGCTGATTTTAGTCTCCATTGGAATTCCATATGTAGCACCCAGCAAATAATTAAATTACAGACATGCTGAGCATTGTAGTCCTACAGTGCTTTCAGTGCAATAGGCATAGGAACTCTTTGCTCGGGAACCATTGTTACTGTACACTATTAGGACTGGGGAGGAGGAGAAGGAAGTAGGAAGTAGTCCTGGTGAGGGGGTGACGGTGCTTCTGTGTATGGAAGGGGTGCAGCATCCCAGCAACAGTCTGCAGCTTCATCTACCACAAGAGCAGCATTCCTACATTTTGTAGGTGCCGTTCCCCTTTGCCCATCAGTATTCTGTTATGAGAATTGGCTGCAATCCAGACATCTTTGCCCTAATTATAGAAGTGGGAAAGTGATTCTCTCAGTTCTTTATAGCAGAACTTTCACCCAAAAAAACACTTGAATGGTGAAAAGCCCTCAATCCCTCTGCAAACCAGTGAGTCCTGTGCTGTCCTGGCGTCTCTCCTCATTCCAGTGCAGACAGAACGTGGGCATGGGCCCCCTCCTCTGGGTTCTACTCATGTCACCCGAACTCACACTGCACATGTGTGAGATCAGGTGACATGCTCTCCTGAAGATTTACGTTCGAGGAAAGCCCCTATAACGCATGCCTGAGCAGAAAGAATAACCCATGGCCTCCTGGGATATGTAACGTATGTTTCTCAGGAGGCTGCGGGTTTTCTCTTTGCGGCGGTAAAGACAGAAGGGGAGGTCACCTCCCAAAACAAGTTAAAAAAAAACAATTATCTGCACGTTTTTACATATTATAAAAGGGAACAGTCACCTTTTTATATGATGTTAAAAATGTGATAAGTCTGCTTTGCTATCGCCTAGGCCAGAGGTGGGCAAACTCCGGACTTTAGGCCAGATACGGCCTAGTCAGTATTCCAGTCCGGCCTAACGCCCCCTAGTTACTTAATGTTGGATCCGGCCTAATTGAATTGTTTCTTTATCACAAGTTCCCGCGATATCATTGAGTTCCCGCACAGTAACCCCAATTACTATGCCTAAAGCGCAGAAGCAACGCACAGCTACCAGTCTCTGGAAGGTTGCCCTCGAAAGTTGTGGAATGGACTGATGAATTATTCTTCATCCAACACGGCAACAAAGTCCTGTGTTTAGTGTGCAAAGACACCAACAGCACTTTCAAGCGGTCCAATCTCAAGGGGCAATACGATGCCAAGCACGCACACACGTACAGAGACTACACCACGGTAGACTGAGGCTGCTCACTTGCAGTCACGGTTGGAAACCTTTCCTTGGACACCTTGTTTCTTCTGGCCTAGTGCGCCTTCATGACCTCCTGAAATGGCCTAGTAGTCCAAAAAGTAAAAAAAAAAAAAGCGTGTTGCACTGAAAAAAAAAACACAAACAGAATTTTCATGGGGTCACAAACATAAAATCCTAACAACATTAGGGATCAATCAGGCATCTTTTCACATTAAGTGGAGCTATTTCAAGACCAGGGTCCCCAAAGTCTCCAAAGGAGTTTGCATGTTAGGGACCTCCTGGGGGCCACTCTCATGGCAATGAACATTACCTCATACCATGGAGCCCTGGCTCAGTGGAGACACTCAGTACTGCTCACTGACTCTGCAGTGTGAGGGACTGAGCGGCTGGCAAGTGGCCTGTTACACATAGCTGGACATTTACATTCTGTGAACCCCAATTTCTATGGAGCAGGAGGATGTTGGCGACTGGCAATGTGGGATGTAGGAAACCCCCCCCCTTCCCTCCTTCCCTATTAAAATGTTATACCCATCATATTATGCAATGAACCCCAATCACTCTGTGAGAAAAGGGAAATTTCATTCCTTTCAAATAAACCATTCTGTGTGTTCTAATTGGGAGTTTGAGCGTCACCAGGTACATTCACAGCTAACACCCAATGCTGTGCTACAGATAGGATGATGTGACAACATAAGGACACAGCTGGGAGACTGGGATGCAGCGTTGTCACCTTAAAACAGTTAGTGTCTAACCAAGGACTATCATGACAGGATCACCAAGTGATGTAAATGAAAAAAATTAGAAATGACGTTAAGATTTTTTTCTAGTGATTGGCTTTGGATATACTTTAAATATGAATAATTGCAAATAATATTGGCAGCAGAAATTTTTTTACATTATATATGATTTGGTATTTAGGTGTCCCCTGCTCTATCACCACATTATTTATCCTCAGGAAATCATCCCTATACAATAGACTCCAATGATAATAAAATGGATTATCTTTACAATTTTGAATTCGTCTAACTGGTCCATTCATCTATCCATCAGTTCCCTTTAGCCAATTCAGTGAATAAAACCAGTGTCGTCCCCGCCTCTCCCAGAAACTTAGCTTTTAATTGGTCGGTCCCCTTAGCCTTTCTTAGCCTGTTTCCCGCTCATTGGTTTGCTCTTGCAGCAATCACTTCGCTCCCTCCCACTTGTCTTTGTCTCTAGCGATGCTGGGTGCTCTCTTCTCATTGGTCCGCCGAAGTCCGGCCTTTTCTAGCTGTTGGCGGGTCAGCTACTCACGGCTTGAGACGATTGGTGGACCAAATTGTCGCTTATCAGGTAGTGGTTCCGCCTCCCTTCCCAGAGTGCTCTGCGCGCAGCGGCCTTGTTCGCGCCTTCAGCCCGCTGAGGAGCTGCCGCTGCTGCTGCCGCCATGTCTGACTATCCCGGAGCCCAGACCGGGAACCGCAAGGACGCCTTCGCCGACGCCGTGCAGAGGGCCCGTCAGGTGAGGAGGAGGGAAGGGGGCGGTGTGAGGAGGAGGAGGAAGAGAAGCGTTCTGTTCATGCTGTACGGCCGGCATTGTGTGCCACATATTGTGTATGTTATGGCTGGCTCGGCGTGCCGTAACCCCTGGCAACCAATCACGAGGCAGTGCCATGGCAGAGGTCCCTAGGCCCCCGCAATAAAGAGAACTGGTAATCAGTGATATGACATTGTCCCTTATAAATAAATGGCGTGAATGAGGATGGGGTCACTGTTCCTCCGCTTCCTCCATTATTCTGACCAATGGAGACGACTCGGGCAGCGTAGATCCTGCAAGCCGTGCTAGGTGTCTTGGTGACGTTTGATGACCGGTTCTGTTTATTCTCTCATCGCTTCCAGGAAGACAAAACAGGACTGGCCCTACAATACTGGGGTGCGCTGCTTCCTGATTGGTTAATCGGATAACTTACCCATAGGTAAGTCCTCCCTGAAACCATGGCAACACATGACGCCAACCTACCCGCCGCCTCCGGTCTCGGCATTCTCCCCTTCTCTTTATATTTTAATAAATATGAGGCTGCCATTTGTAATTATTCAGCCAATGACAGGGACTGGATGTGAAACGCGTAGGGTCTGTAGGCAGCGGGTGCAAAAGATTTCAGAGAGATTTCGTGAAATAACATTGCTGGAGGTGATTGGCGGAGATCTCCTTTATTTATAACTCGAAATTCTGAACAGCCAATC
>NC_092859.1:9956952-9980162 GCF_032062135.1 Pyxicephalus adspersus
TACCGGCCTGATCACAATTTAAAGCACAACTAAATCCTCGTTCCATCTTTACGTCTCCAAGACTCTCTACTTCTCAAAGACAGCCTTAAGCCATCTTGATTGGTTGGCCCGGGATAACGTAACCCTTGCATGAGAGTTCCTTTATTCCCAGCATGCGCAAAAGGAGCCAGGTTTCCTTGGCAACCGGCACTAAGCTGCACATGTGCATTTCCACAAAAAATGACAGGTGGGTGATCAGGCAGGTAAGACCAGGTATTGCAGATCGGGCATCGCCTGTCCCTTTTTGAAATAAACCCCTAAATTTTCGAAGCGGGGCTTCAGTTGTACTTTAAGTACAATTGGCTCTCCTTGCTATGCCGCTGTGCTGCCATCTTCATCCGTTCCCTTTCTGGGTTCAGGAACTTTGGCCGTCTTGATTGGCTGGGCCAGAATGGAGTAACTTGGTTGTGTGCACGCAGGAGTTCCTTCATTTTTTATTCCAGGTCCCAGATATTTTGGGATTGTTCACTATTCAGTGAATGTTACAGAAAAGATTGCAAACGGGTGAATTTGTTTTATTTCAGAACGCATATCTCCTGTCCCTTCTGCTCGAGGTATTTACATAATAAGGTATAGTTTCTCTTGGCATTATATGCGGTGATCTCCCCAGACCCTTTTAGGTGGGCGCACAACCTGGCACTTATCAGTGACCCCCGGCTGTTTTTGGGTGATTACTGAAGAGTTGGGTCACTGCCTCCCGCCTACAATTTCTTCCCACCCAGCTAGGGAGAATCTTGATATGTATTTTTTTATATTAACTAGAAGCGTGGTAAGTAATATAACCTGACACTTCCAGTTATGTTACCCCGCACACAGATCCCTTGTGATCGTTCCTCCCACCTTGTGATCTTCTTCATAGTTATTGTGATCACTATGGCAGAGCTGACAAAGGAAATGCTTCTTCCTGCCTGCAGCAGACTGATCACCTCTAGGCTGCAGACTAATTGTTTCTGATGATAAAACATTATATTTTAGCATGTCAGGAATTTTAGACTTTTGTTACCTTAAGATGAACTTTACTTGCACCCCGGTGAGGAAGTTTTGCTGTTCAGCCAGGAATTTAGTATTTTCAGAAGCTTAGCAATGTCGGTCTCTAGTCAGTCAGTACAAGTTTCCTTCATTACTGTTTGGTGCATGAACTCATGCTAGCACATGCAGCTTTACCTCCTCTACCAACCTGCATTGTGAAGACTACTTCCCAATCATCACATTGCAACAAGTCCATCATCACATTGTAGTGTGCCGGATGTTCCCTAACACAGCTGTTACATGGCATGCCAGCGTGGTATTTATTCTGCCGTGTTGCAATTATTACATGGCTGTAGTGATGCATAGTATACCACCTGTACTGGAATATTGCAATGAATCATTTGACACAATGTTGCTTTGTCCCACATGTGATGGTTAGTTGATGCTCCTCAGTATTTGTTGCAGTGTATTGGTTACTTGTGGTGCAAGGTGTATGTATCATATATTGTGTAATTGTCATTATTATTGGTATATGATGGGGGACTGTACTCTCCCCATGAATTTTTGCACTCCTTAATTGTGACTTAACTTTTTAGCAAACAGCCGGGTGGTTACTGAAAAGTACCGGGTGCTGCACCCAGCTAAAAGGGACTGGGGAGATCACTGTGGTGCCGGGAGGGGGATTAGTAGTCCTGTTGCACAGCAGCACTATTGTAAATAGCAGTGATAATGAGATTGATGGAGTCTGGCTTCATTCATAAAATTCTCCCTCTGCTGCTGTGACAACCTAAAACCTAGTGCTGACCAATGGTTAAGGCTGTGCCCAGACTGGCAATGAGGTTACTTCTTCCTCACACCATTGAACCGCTTTATAGTGGCGAATGTAGTGTTTACCCACGAAGTCCGGTTTCCTATTCTAGCCACCGCTCGCTGTCAAATCTGCAAACACGGAGTCTTTAAGAACCGTCATCGGGGTGCTAAGTGCTGCCAAGGTGCCAGGAGCCATGCAGGTTCGTTTCCTCCTGGCGCACGTCTGAACCTTCACTAATTGTGGGTTTGCTGGGATTAGAATATTTTAACACTCACTACCCCACAAATACAAGTTTGCCTCTCTAACCCCCACACACGTACATATTCACATAAACTGTTTTCTATTAGTGGAAATCATTGGGTATTGAAGCACCCATATTTTTCCTAATTCCTTGTCTATCCAAAGATAAGTAGCTGCCCGCAGACCCCTGAGGTATCCAGGCCTCAGGAAGCTTTAATACGTTAAAAAATCAATGAATTGTGCAGACACATGGGACCATCGGCACATTCTGATTTTGGCAGCCAGCTGTCACCTCTTGACCATAACAGCCGGCTCCTGAAACAAAGATGGCAGCATGGGATGGAGAAGCAAAATGGTAATTCCAAAGAGGACAATGTAGGATTTATTAGGAAGAGACATTTTTTAGGGGAAGGTGGGAGTTTCTTTTAAAATCTGCTGCAGAGCTGTGCAGGTTGCATGTTCAGGTTTTTAGGTGCAGGGGTACCTAAAATACCCTGGAGAACAGTTGCATATATAAAGAAGCAGCTTTTCTTTGCCTGTGTGTCATACTACATAGCATTCCATGTGTTGTATTTTTATGCGTACGTAGCTTGCCATATGTTGTATGTTAGTGGCGTCTCTGTGTATGGTGTATTATCGGTGTCACTGTTCATGGGGGGGATGGTGAGCGGTGGTAACATATGGGATGGGGAGGACCGATGAATAGCTCCATTCTCCATGAATTTTAGATTACATGACTGCTGTGTCTATGGAGTGAGAAGTGGAAAGCTACATTTCATGAAAGACATGCAGCAAGTTTAATAAAACTTTTATTATAAAACTTTATGTGATGGTTGCATTCCCTTTCTTTACACCAGGCATGTGTATTTTGATTTGTTTGGAAGCCTCTGTCTATGGGGCAACTTATTGATAATTTGTCAAACTGCTGTGCAAAAACCCCTCACATAAAGAGCCTTTCATACAGAATTCAGTTGACATCTGTGGGGGTGAAACACAACTTGCTATGTATTGGACTGGATAGGCAGCTTCTTTCTGCCATGGTTTGTGTTATTTCCCCCCTGAAATTATACCACAATGGCGCTTTGATTTCAATTTAGTTAAAACAGAAGTTAAGGTGGGCCGCTCACCTATCCACGTTCCATCGCAAGGTACCAGCATCCTTCCATCTTTGTAGAAACAACCTTGGGCCATCTTGATTGGCCATGCCAGGATCACTTAAGGCGGAACTAATTCTGCAGATCCGTCGATTCATCGGTAGGTTTCTTTGTTTGGGGCCCGTGTCGTTCCGGTATCCGTCTTCGACCCAATGCAAAGGAAACGCTGGGCGCTGCCATCTTCTTCCGGGTTCTTCTTTATACATTACCCGATCCGTGCGATTGCGAGAGATTGCCGGACTCACTGCGCATGTGTGAGATTAGTAATCTTTTTCTCCGATGAAAGAAAGAGCTCCTTCTGTGCATGTGTGGAAAGAGCAGCCTAGAGCCTCCCAGCATTGTGACGTATGGGGAGAAGCTGCACCCTTTAAAAAAAAATACAATTTTAATTTTATTGAAAAGAGTTGTGTACCCTTTTATGTAAAGTAAACATTTTGAGTATAGATCCGCTTTAACTCACCCATTCATCGTCAATGCTTTCAAGGGAAGCTGGGATTTCTGGGTTTCCTTTGGAAAAAAAAAAGCTGATGTGCAGCTTAGCTTTTTCACATTTCACCGGCATGATCAGGCAGGTAAGTCACATTATTGCAGAATAGCCATGCCTGTCCCTTTCTGCAATAATGACCTTATCTAATCCTTTATTTTGTAGTGTGGGACTTTATCAGCACTTCCTTTTAGTACTGGTGCCTGTCAGCAGGACAGGAAACTAAGGAAAATCTTTCCAATGACGATACTTTTCTTACTCTAGGCCTTTTCTCACTCGTAGGTTTCCACTTAAGCTATTGAGCTTTGCCACCCCCTTCCAAAGCATTAAACTGGTACATACATACAAATCAGTACAGATTGCCACCTGCTGCTGCTACCATCTGTCTCTGATCTATTGTACGTGTCTTGTACATCGTGTCATTAACAGAACAAGGCAGAGATTAGGCTTCCTGCCTCCGGGGCATGTCTCTTTTTCCACTACCTGACACTTTAATTGTATCGTTTATTAGATTTGCTTAATTGCATCTTGCAAACAAAGCCTAACATAAACAACCACCTTGTATGAGATTAAAAATTAGAGCGTAGGGGGGAGAGGTCATTGCAATAAAATTTGGTTTAGGTAAAGGCGAGGTAAATCGCAATTTCTTAAGGTTTTTGCCTCTGGGAAGTCAAACCTTCCCATATTCTGTGCACATTTATCTACACTGCAAAGATTTCAGAGCAGGTTTTTTTCAACTAGAGCAGCGTTTCTCAATATTTTTAGCATAGAGGTACCCTTAAAATGTCCTAAAGGTCTTACAGTATCATTTTCTGGTGGTCAGTGGGAAGAATGCCTCTTACATTGCTGGCCAATGTTAAGAATGTCATCCTTACACGATGTTCAACCCAGAGATTTTTTTTTTAAGCTGGGTGGGTGGCAGCCTCTGTATTGTGACCTAATTCTTCAGCAACCACACAAAAACAGTCAGGTGGTTACTGAAAAGTGCCGGGCGGTGCGCCCAGCTAAAACGGGCTGGGGAGACACTGCTTACAGATAGCCAAAAAAAAGATCATTCATGCCACTTCTTCTGACCTGAGAGGCACAAACTGCTCATGGAACCCCAGCAACCTCTAGAGGAACCTTGGTTGAGAAACCCTGGTCCATGCAGTCATTGGCTGGGTACACACATGCAATAATCGTCGTTGGAATAGATCTTTCACGATCCTTTTCAACGATAAACGACTGCACGATGCATGAATGAGTGCTGTACATACACCATCATTCTGCTCGGAGAGGGGAGGGGGGAACGACGGAGCGGCACCCTGCTGCGTTCTCTCCCCTTCACTTTAATTAGGATCGTCTGGATCCACCAGGACGGTCATTCGGACGACGAGCGCTGTACGCACTCCAGGTTCTTAGGATGAAAATCTGGAGTGGACATAGCCATAGCTTTATTTTATCGACTATATTAAAATGATGTATTGTTTACAATTCAATATGCATTGAATATTGGTGCATTTCCGATCATTTCAGATCATTGTATGATGTATACATTGTTTTATATCTTATGTTCATGTAAAAACAAATACATTCTAAATAATGAAGAAGAAGCTACAGTAGATCTGGAGAAGAAATGAGATGTAATATGGTGAGGGTTTGGTGTTGGATACCTTCAGAGGGTTTTGTGGACGTCTTCCTTCTAGGCATTAGAATTGTTTTGGTGGTATAAGTAGGACCTACACCACATCAGGCGGGTGGTTTTATTGTTTTGGCTGGTTGGACTATAATATCATTTTGTATAATTACCCCTTGCAACCCCCCAAGTAAAACCTTGGTTGACACAGCAGGCCACTAGTAAAATTATTGGCCTGTAGGACAGTTAAGCAGAGTAAATGGTATTCACTTGATGGGCACTCCTTCCATTAAAGTCTGCTGTGTTCTGAGCAGAAAGTTTTTTATGTGGTGGGACACCATATGACAAATTTATTGTTTCTAGTTGTTGTTGCCATAGGTATCCCGTAACCCCTATCATTCTTTCTACCTCACCCCCGCCACCTATGCTTTGTTCAAACTTTATAATGCCCTTTTCTCCCCTATGTCCCATTTTTCTATTGTCTTTGTGTCATGCCCCAACTAACTGTCCAGTGTTCCAGAATTGTGACCAAACTTTTCAGTAAGCAACCAAAAAACCTCCAGGTGGTTACTGAAAAGTGCTGGGTAGTGTAAAAGTAGGTGGGGAGATCACTGGTGTTCAACCATCTTGTACTAAGATGCTTCAAAGGCTGCCCCATGGATGCTCTAAGCTTTGAAATATCTTAATTTACAAACTGAAACCCTATGAACAAAGCTGACTGCCAAAACAACCCGTCACAGCAAAACAACAAATCTTAGCGATCGCTCGAGTTCACTGCCTTCTGTGAGGCACCAACAGAGTTTGGTCCGCTGTGACCCCCTTGTCATGCTTTATTTATTAGTAAATACTTAGTTTGTTGTCACCTGCAGTATTGTAAATTTGTTGGTGGTTTTTATTTTTATGCAGCCCTGACATAAAACCTGAAAATTAAAGGATATGTTATTGGGTACCGTGTTTTTTTGTCCGTTAATGAAATCCCTTTGTTTTTCCACAGATTGCAGCAAAAATTGGCGGTGATGCCACCAGTGGAGTCAACAACACCCCAGAATTTAACTTCGGTGGACAAAAAAGGCAGCTTGAAGATGGAGGTAAAAATGGGCATTAAAAACAATATATTGCACTGTGATTGTACAATGTAATTTATCATACATTAATCTTTATCTTTTTATTTGATTTTCAGACCAACCAGAGTGTAAGAAAATGGCCACACAGAGCGAACGTAAGTCTGCTTGGTGGATTTCAATTGCAGTGTGTGCCTCTTGCAGCCATATTTCATATCCTTCTACTGACATCAGAAGTCAGTTTGATACTTCCTTTAAACTGCTTTCTGACTCTTCAATTAAAGAAGATGGTAAAATGGTAATATTAATATGATTGGTGATTGTTGGACTGCATTTTCTGCTCCTGTTGTGAAACCTTTTAGAAATAATTGACAGGCATCATAGCCATGCTGCTTATAGCACCATATAAAATCTTTATTTCGAAATGACATGAGGGGAGCAGTGATTTGAACCTCATTTTTGACTGAGGATTTCATGTTTATTCTCCCGATACAAAATTCCTTGAGCAATGAGAAATTTGTGACTCTTAGGCCAGTTTAAGTGACTGCAATGATGACGTTCTTCCACGGCCAGCAATGTAGGAGGCATTCTTCCTACTGACCCCCACACTAATATATTGTTAGCTGTGGATATATTAATTCTAGAAGAGGTTTCCTAAAGACCTGAACGTTATTTGAGGGGCTGCCCTGTGTAAAGTTTGAGCAAGGCTGCC
This sequence comes from Pyxicephalus adspersus, assembly GCF_032062135.1. Lineage (NCBI taxonomy): Eukaryota > Metazoa > Chordata > Amphibia > Anura > Pyxicephalidae > Pyxicephalus > Pyxicephalus adspersus. Next base: position 9,964,038 of record NC_092859.1, read on the forward strand.
CTAATGGAATCTACTGTTTCACCATCTCACAAGCTAAACACAGGTTCAGTAATGTTGAATTTGTTAACCTTTATGGCCATTGTTATGGTGTGTGCATACTTTGTATTTGTGCAATGGTATATAGAGTTTGTGTCTTCCAGAGATCTGCAAACCTGCAAATAATTGAGCCCAGTGGCAGTTCATCTTTAGCCTGGCCTTTCATTTCTGCCCTGGTAATGTGTAGAGCAGTGTTTACCTTTTTAACATGGAGTAACTCCTGAAATAACTTTCAGGTCTTGGGGAGCCCCTTCTATATTATATCCACAGTACAGTACTATGATGGTCAGTAGGAAGAATGTATTTAGTTTCTGGCCAGTTGTAAGAATGTCACCCTTTTAGATAGCCAAAAGGATAATGGGTGTCACCTAAACTGACCCGAGTCACAAATCGTTCAAGGTACCTCTGGGAGAACCCTGGCTGGGAAACACTGGTGTAGAAGCACAGAACTTAATAAATAGGACACTATTCCATCTACCTTCTTTGTGCGGTATTATATTTACTGCTAAAGTTGTAGTTGTGAACTTGAAATGAAATTTGGCTGCAGGTCATTATTGTAGTATGTGACTTATGTTGGTATATTGGATGCTGATTATTAATATTAATCCTTTTTTGTCCTTTATTGCAGCCATTTCCCAGCCACTTACTCCAGTCCTCCCTCCTCGGTAAGATTAATTTCACAGCTACTGCCACCTGTATTATATCTTGTCCTCCTTTTTCTTTCTCTGGAGAATTGAGAATCTAATCATTTTAATTTCTGCTTGTAGGTCGACTTCACTAACGGAAGAGTATCGTGTGCCAGACGGCATGGTGGGACTTAGTAAGTATCTTAATATTTCCTGACTCATTACTAGGGACTTTAAAGGACAGGTGTTGTGTAGAATGACATTTTCATGATGCATGACTGCAGTGATGACAGCATGCTGAAACATATATGGCACAGGTACTTTTATAAGTCCATGTATCCTACGCATGTTGTGTTGTTCAGCCAAGACCTCCCTTACGGTCCGTGATGATGCCAGAGGGGTTTTATCAGAGGGGTCTTGCTCCATCCACGTTCTTTTCTATCGTCTCTGACTATGATATCTGGACAGTCACCCTCATATCCAGCCCTGGGTATGTCATGGTCCCTTAGATTGTAAGATCATCTGGGCAGGCTCCTAAGTTATCTGTACACATTTATTTTTCCTCCTGGTCCCTCTCCTCCGATCCAAGATGGTATTTGGAGCTCTGACGTGGTGGCCAGCACAATAAAGTTAATTTTGTACAATTTATAGAAGAACGTGTGTGTTTGTGGAGGACAAGGAAGCAATAACTGAAAATATTAGCTGTGCAAGCTTACTTGGGTAATAATGTTGTCTGCAGTTCCTGGGTCATTTTTTAAGAAAATAGAATGTAAAAAAAACACCTTGTGGCCTTCTGCTTTTTGCAGTTTAGATGTGACTATTGCACTGGTTCATTTAACTTGCATGTGTCTTCCAGTCATCGGCCGAGGCGGGGAACAGATTAATAAAATCCAGCAAGAGTCGGGGTGTAAGGTTCAGATTTCTCCAGGTAAAAACTTCTCACCTTGGTCTTCTGTGTTAGGATTGGTTGTGCAGATCAGACCTGTCTGTTATCTAAAGCTGCCAAATCTACTTGTGTAAATAGCAAAAAAAATGTGTGGCTACTTTTATAACCCTCCTTAATTTCTTTCAGATAGTGGAGGGTTACCAGACCGAGTTGTGTCATTAACAGGCTCTCAGGATTCAGTTCAGTAAGTATGTCAGCCTGTACCCCAGTTGTGAAACATTTGCTGCAGTAGGTGTAGATCCATCATCTGCTCTGTAGTTCCCTTAACCTAAAAAGTGAACACATAGGAGCGTTGCCTATGTTCTGAATCCACCTTCACTACTAATATCTAGTGGGTTTTTTTTGTTTTTGGTTTTTTTTTTTCCATGTCCATGTGCTTGCTGCTCAGATGATAGAAGCATTTTATTTAGGACTGTGGAGCAGTGTGTGTCTTTCCTAGAACATAACGTCCAGACAACTTCTCAGTCTCTTTCCATAGATACACACAGTCGTCTAGTCTCTAAGTAGTTTATTACAGTGTCAAACAATGGGCCTTGCATAGATGTATTTACTTAATGCTGTGCACATTTGGGAGATTCCATGTGTTAACATAAAGTCTGGCATTTTTGCAGACATCAGGCTTGGTACAACAGTTTGCACATTTCCATGTTGATGCCGTCTAGAATGGCAAATTAAAAACGCCACAATCCCCCTTTAGTTTTTCTTATCATATGTACTTATAGGAAAGCCAAGATGATGCTGGATGAAATAGTTGCACGAGGTCGTGGAGGACCACCCAGCCAGTTTCACGACAACTCCAATGGACAGAATGGATCCCTACAAGAGATTATGATCCCCGCCGGAAAAGCTGGGCTGATTATTGGCAAGGGCGGAGAAACAATCAAACAATTACAAGTATGCATTAACCAATGGGGTAGTATGATAATTGCATAATGATCTACTTTTCCTATTTCTACACAAAGTCTAGGCAGTTTATCCCAAAGAGTAAAAATTGTGTTAAGATTTTACTGTTTTGCTACACTTCCACTCAACTTCGCAGTCTTTTGAGCTTCTTCTGTTTGTAAATTTCACTGCAAAAGACACTTTTGGGGGTGTCTGATCTTTGATCCCCTGCAACACCCTGTGTTCTGCCTCCTTTGCATACCTTACCCCACCCCGGCTTGCTCTGTCACTAATTGATACAAGCTTTGGTTAGTATATTACAAGTTTTAGGGAACTGTGTATGTGGTATCCATTTTTTTCATCAATAAATGCTAATGCTGTATGTTCATTCTGGATTCTAGGAGCGTGCCGGGGTCAAAATGATCCTTATTCAAGATGCCTCCCAGGGCACAAACGTGGACAAACCTCTTCGAATTGTTGGAGAACCATTCAAAGTGCAGGTGAGATATGTAAAAATAATAGTGTATTATATTCCGGTCAACTGTATGGCATCTGTGTTTGATATTTTTATAGTATGCTCATTTGTGCTTAATATTTATGTAACGTTGTAGGCATAATATACCCTTACTGTGGCCATACTGCTTAACTCCAGTGGCTGCACGTTTATAATACACAGCAATGTATTTCACAAACTCTCTGCAACACTTTCTGTCCTAACATGACGGCACTGCTTCTCCATAGATACAGTGACATTCCAAAACAGGAAATGTGTTAATGGAAGGTTCACAAAGTAAAAATACTGGGGGAAGGGAGTTGATTAATACAGCCACCATATCTAAAGACTGGCAATCTGCAACAATACAGTACAAATATTTGTTCTTGGTTTGGATACTTGTACAGGGTAAGAACTCTGGGATACTAAGGGTGTTGCATTCGGGCTGTGTCTTGCTGTGAATGACCCTTCGTTTAATGCAGCGTTTCTTGGCATCTTCAACTTGGGAGAACCCCTTGAAATAATGTTTAGGTCTTCAGGGAACCCCTACTTTATAATTACTATATCCACAGCTCGCATTGCGTGGTGGGCTTTGGGAAGAATGTCTTCCTTACAGATAGCCAAAAGGATCATTGGTATCTATTAAATTGAGTTGAGAGCCACAAACTACTCATTTCCCAAGGAACCCCTAGATACCTCTTGATGAACCCTGGTTGAGAAACATGGATTTAATGCATCTCTGGCTTTGAGAGAGCAGTGATCACCCAGTGTCAGTTAGCCCATAGCTGTACTATGTTTGTTCCTTCCTATGTAGGTGTTTGCTGTGACCTTTGATTACAATCAAGTAAAAGGTCTTTTGTGTTAAATAGTGTTTCAAATAGGAAGTGATTTCATTCATGCTCTTAGTGGGTATGTATGTATAATCTATTATTTTTTTTCTTGCAGCAAGCTTGCGAGATGGTTATGGATCTCTTAAGAGAAAGAGATCAGGGTAACTTTGGAGGAGGAAACGAATATGGTTCCAGAGGCGGAATAGATGTAAGTTACATATTAGAATTTCCAGTACAGAAGTTGAACACAAAGCATGCATGTCTTTATTATTCCAATTCTCATTTAAAAGGTACCTGTCCCACGGCATTCTGTAGGAGTAGTAATCGGACGTAACGGCGAGATGATTAAAAAAATTCAAAATGACGCTGGAGTCAGGATACAGTTTAAACAAGGTGAGGAGAGGACTTTGTGTCACCATATTACTCTATTGTCAATTGTTGCATGTTGGTGCATCAGGACTAAACAGGGGGCCTGGTGAACCAACAGCTGTATCCTATCCATCATGGATAAAAATCTTCTAGAGTTCACAGGGCTTATTTAACTAAACATATCTTTTAGAGATGCATGATATCACAATATAATATTTTATCTGGTTATATACCTGCTACACCTAGGATCTATAAAGCTTAAACGAATTTCCAGGAATTGGGAACAAAAGCAACAATCTGCAATGTTAAAATTTTTGGTTGTTCAGTTCTGGTCCTAATGAGGTGATCCACAGTGGTACCACTTGGAATATCCACCTGTCTGTATAAAGCCTCACTGTTCACATATTATGATACACTTGGCATCTTGTGTGCCCTTCTACAGCAATGCAAAATCACACTAGCCCTTTTTTACTCTCTGTCCTGGTCTCCTGGCTTTCATTTGGAACTCTGACAATATTAAATAAATATACCTTTTAAGCCAGGAGCGTACATTGCACTGCACATGATCCACAGGCAGTGTACACAGAATAAAATAAACTGCTAGCAGCAGTTTTTATTTTGGGACTTCATACCTCTCAGCTAGTTTAAGGCTGGGCAGGTGTCTCTCAACTTTTTATTCCCTGTGAGCCTCATGCCTGTTTTTTAACTTTGGATAGCCATCAATGTTAGACTACACTTTAATCCCTGTTGGTTGCTATTCATGTAGTAATTATGCTTCTTTCCCCACAGATGATGGGACTGGTCCCGATAAGATAGCACACATCATGGGTCCACCAGACAGGTGTGATCATGCAGCCAGAATAATTGGGGACTTGCTGCAAAGTTTAAGGGTAAGTAACATGGAGAATGTGTGTTCATTTAAATATTTGCTGGTATATTGTTTATATTGATGTTTATTCTCTTTGACAGAGCGGTCCACCTGGACCCCCAGGCCCTGGCATGCCACCAGGTGGCAGAGGTAGGGGTAGAGGGCAAGGACCATGGGGACCTCCTGGAGGAGAGATGACATTTTCTATTCCCACTCATAAATGTGGCCTAGTAATTGGCCGAGGTGAGTACATATCTTTATTTCTCACTCTTAAGATTTTTAGATGCGTGGCTATTTTTTGTGGTCGTTGTTGTCTTTGCTTGTAAATGTTCTTTTACATGGCTATCTTTTATACACCATTTCTTCTTCGCAGGTGGGGAGAATGTCAAGGCAATTAACCAGCAGACGGGAGCATTTGTGGAGATCTCCAGACAGCCGCCACCTAACGGTGACCCCAACTTTAAAATGTTCATTATCCGTGGCTCACCGCAACAGATTGACCATGCCAAACAGCTCATTGAAGAAAAAATTGAGGTATTGTGGGCTTTTATAAATGCGTGGGCAAATCTACTTACAGCTTGAGCTAGACCTTTGTTTCTCACCAAGGTTTGACATTTGGCAACGTTTGCTTCTAGATTCTTTGTTCTCATCAACCTTAGGCATTACTTCTTTAACCTGAATTCGATTTAAAACTTTGTGGCTGCTAATACTATAACAAACACATTTAACCCTTTGCTGTCGGTGATGTCTTCAACACATGACCGTAAATGGTTTAGAGCCACATTCTTTCTGTGTGTGGGACAGTTCACTGTGCTTCACACGATGCGTGATACGTAAGAACGTCAGACATTGCATAGAAAGCAAGGTCTATAGGTCTAACCTACTTATGGGTTATGGTGCATTTTTACGATGCACTGCTGCACGCATATCTGTCTATTTTTGTATGCAGCCCCATGTAATGTAATGCATGGTAATCAGCATCACATTCGTACTGAATATTCAAGTGGGATTGAAACATTAGGCAAGCTCATCTCTTTAACATTCTAGAATTTGAGCAGGTTTTGTGCTTTTAGGTAGAAGTTATCCTGTCAAGCCGGTGTCGTATGTTGTCACTTTTATATTTATATATTTGTACTTGGTAAATGTCATAATGTTGACAATGAGTCTAAAGCTAATATTGAAGTCTGTATTTAGATTTGCCTAATTGTTTGTTTCTTTCTTTTCAGGGGCCTCTTTGTCCGATTGGGCCTGGCCCGCCTGGTCCTGGTCCAGCTGGACCCATGGGACCATACAACCCTGGTCCTTACCCACCTGGTCCTCCAGGAGCTCCTCCACAGTATGTACTGCCATATGATCTATACTGATATTATTTTTATTGTACAGTATTTATATAGCGCCAACATATTACGCAGCGCTGTACATAGTTCATAGTCATGTCAGTAGCTGTCCATCAAAGCTCAATCTAATGTTCCTAACATATTCATATGTCTGTAATACAGTCCAAGGTTAATTGTAGGGGGAAGCCAATTAACCTAACTGCATGTATTAGAAATGTGGTTGGAAACCCTGAGAAAACCCACACAAACAGCATGCAGATAGTGTCCTAATTGAGATTCGAACCTAGGACCCAGAACTGCAAAGGCCAAAGTGCTAACCACTGAGCCACCATGCTGCCCTGTCTCTAAAGGCCAACTTCTGTTAAGAGAGGGATCCTTAAGTCCTGAACCATGGAGATCACACAAAAAATATTATGTAGATTAAAATAAACAGATAACAGAACTCTCCGCCTCTGCTAAATTAACACACATAGCACAGTGGTATATTTTCCACGGCCCTGTTCATGATGTACCTGTGATAGGACAGTGTACATACTTCTATCTGCCCAGTTCCACTACCTTTATATAAAATGGTCCCCCTGAAGACTAGGAAAACACTGTCAGTCTGGTTTCCCCCTGACTCCATATTATTAGAGGGATCAGCAGTGATGTGCAGGAACAAGTGGGGGAATGTCGGTTTTCCACTGGAGTTTGGGGGTTTTATTTCTACTGAACAAAGTGATGTTCAACTTCATGGGGGTCAGGAAAAGTATGTACACCTATACAGCTCCTGCCTCACATATGCTTTGTTTTAAATGAATTGTCTGAATTCATTCATTTCATTTATTTTTTGAATTAATTTATTTGTATTCACTCTCATATATTTTTTATTTCTGTTCTTTCCTCCTGCAGTCCGGGTCCTCCGCCTCCTCCTCCCCCTCACCAATATCCTCCACAAGGTTGGGGAGGCACGTATCCCCAATGGGGGCAGCCGCCAGCTCCTCACGATCCCAGTAAGTTTTGTTCAGTTTTACTTTACTCTTTATTGAGCCTACATTTTTCAAAATGCAATGCAGCACACCATGGCTTACTTGAATACCAAATTCATTATTCCCAACTGTATTTAATTATAAAAAAACGCGAACCTTTATAAATAGACCTACATGTGTTTACATGGGTATTAAAAAATGCAGCAGAGTCAATATGATTTCAACAGATGTAAAACTTTTCAACTGGCTTGTATTAGTATTTTCCAATTCTGTTCTGCCACCCTTGTGAGTCACTTACGCATCACTGCAGCTCCCTTGTGTGTACACTCTGAATGAATGAATGAATGAATGAGCACCCTCTCACTTGCTGTACTATCCTCATGTAAACTACATAAACACGCCATTGACATCTAGTATCTGAACCAATCTAGGTTGACTTCATTGTGCCATGCTAGATGTGATGATCTACCACACCCTGACCTTCTGTGTTGTATAGCAGTGTGAGATTATAAAGAGATCGGACAGTTAATTTCTCAGATATTTAGATAATTTAACTGTTTTTTTTTTATTTCATATAAAGTTTTAGATTTATACCTGATTCAAATTTTTCTCCTGTAACATAAGTTGTCACAGGACACAGCAGTGAGTCCCCCCTTTCTTTATTACCTGTTGATCCTTCCAGCGGATCTGTAATTTTTCTGCTTTCTGTAATTGATGGATTACAACAGTCCTCATTCTGCAGTTCAAGTGCTCTGCACTGCTGGCACAAAGGGTGGTCTTGGATAAAAAGTGTAACTCCAATCTTGCCTTTTATCTTGCACAGTTGTACAGCCTCCTCCCTTGAACTTAAATTGCTAACTCGTTTCTGTGAATGTTACTGTTGCCAGTGGACATTGTGGAACCTGTAGCATATCTTTAAAAGTGACCAATTACATCCTGGATAAATAGGTTTTACTCAGTCTGGGAACATTTGTTCTTTGTAGATCTTTTTTGTTTACCCTTTTGTTTTTTTGCAGCAAAACCCCCAGCCCCGACAGACCCCAGTGCAGCCTGGGCTGCTTATTACTCACACTATTACCAGCAGCCTCCTGCCCCCGTCCCTGGACAGCCTCCTGCTGTCCCTGTCCCTCCACCACAAGGAGAACCGCCACAACAACCCCCACCTGCCAGCCAACCTGACTACACAAAGGCCTGGGAAGAATACTACAAGAAGATGGGTAAGTGATCACATACATGCGGGGTTGTCTGTGGTGTAACATATTTGGGTCTGTAGCCTCTGGTGATGCTTATGATGTTTTCACTTACAGGTCAGCAGACGCCTCAACCTGCAGGGCAGCCAGACTATACAAAAGCATGGGAGGAATATTATAAGAAACAAGGTATGTCTCCACCCTGTTATGTTACTGGCAGCAGGATTTTAGTGATGGCTGAAATCAGAACTCCAGGTTAAGCTTCAATTCTTTATATATATATATATATATATATATATATATATATATATATATATATATATATATGCACATTCCCATCCATTTCTAGAGATGGACAGGAGGTCTGGTGTTTACCTTTGATAGTTAAAAAAAAGTCCTTCCGCACCTTCAGCCTGTGACTGGTTAGTGAAGGGAGAAGCAGCCCTCTTATTAGCTTATTTCTGGTAAAAGACCAGACTCAAAAATGGTGTTTTCATGAATGCAATCATTTAAAACAATACTGTGTGTGTGTGTGTGTATATATATATGTGTGTGTGTGTGTGTGTGTGTATATAGTTTTAATGTCGTCCTTCCTAATTATGTGACTGCAGATACTATAGGCATTCCGTATGGTATGGCATTCCTTGATGACATCATTGTCCAGCAATATGCAGAGACCTGCAATGGAGGGCTGGAATTTCAGTAGAGTACAGTTTGAACAGAGAATACTCCCACCTCCTGAAATGGCTAATATTTTACGGGACTGTATTTACAAATTTTTGTGGTTATCCTTTTATGTATGATGTGCAGTTCCAGTGTTTAATTCATATCCCTCTCTCAGCTCAAGCAGCAGCCGCAGGGACTCCTGGTGCTCCAGCTGCAACAGCGGCAGCAGCCACGGCCACAGCAGCAACGACCGTCCCACCTGCAGTCCAGCCAGATTATAGTGCGGCATGGGCAGAGTATTACAGACAGCAAGCCGCGTACTATGGACAGGCAGCAGGAGCCCCACCCACACAACCTCCTCCAGCACAGCCAGGGCCACAGGTAGGTTTGGAAATGCCAGGAATTTGTTTTGTAGATCTTTAGGATGTTGTTTTTCCACTATTTCTGTATGTATCTCTGTATTTTCCCCAGCTGGGTGGAAAAACATGAAAAATGTAGTGTTCCCAATTGCTGCCATAGGTATCCAGCAACCCCAACTATTAATTGCCCACCTCTTAGTATGCCTCATTTTCCCATCATCTTTGTATTCAGCCCCATCTGTCAGTGCCCCTGTAATATTATTATTATTATTATTATTATTATTAATAATAATAAACAGGACTTATATAGCGCCAACATATTACGCAGCGCTGTAGAATAAATAGGGATTGCAAATGACAGACTAATACAGACAGTGATACAGGAGGAGAGGACCCTGCCCCGAAGAGCTTACAATTATTGTGTGCCAACTTTTCAGTAACCACGCAAAAACATCCAGGTGGTTACTGAAATATGCTGGGTGGTGTGCCCAACTAAAAAGGGTTGGGGAGAACACTGCATTTGCAACAAGGTGGCACTACAGCATTCAATTTAATCCATATATGCAACAGTGTATCTATCCCAGAATCGGCAGAGTTGGATAATGATATAAATGAACGTTTTTTTTTTTTTTTTAGTAGGTAAAAGGAGCCACCCTGTAAGTGACTGTATATGTGTAGGGTATGGTGGGTAGTGCAATATGTGCAGGAGATTCATACAGTATGATGGCAGATTATGTAGAAGAGGTGTATGGAGGGTATAATTGCTGCAACCTATGTCTGCAGGAGAAAAGAATATGGAAGGTATGACATGGTGAATGTGTGCAGGATGAGAGTGCAGAGGGTTGTGTGAAAGCAGGAGGTAACTTGTTCATTAATATGTTGTGTGTGTTCTTTTGCAGACCCAGTGAATGTCACTTGCTGTCAGTCGTTGCCAGTCTGGAGATGACAGCCTCTGCTGCTGACCTCAATGAGGGGAGAAGCTGTTTAAAAAGTCCTAGTTGTATTATTTTATTTTTTTTAGGTTCTTCCCCTTGGTCCCTCTTCCTCTCCCAGTTTTGTTTCCCATCAACAAAACACCACGTACTCCTGGCCATTTGGAGGCCATTTAGTGAGGGCTGGGTGTAGAACTTAGGACTAATCTGAGATCTTCTTGCCCTTCACTTTTCACCACCCCCCAAAAAACAAACAAACACGGTTTTATTCACTGGAACAGCCCGTGAGTAATTTTTATTTTATTTTTCTTTTTTTATGTAAAAGGATGACTTCCCTTTGTCCCTGTGCTTTTAGTTGGTTGAACATTCCCTGTTGAAACCCCCCATGCTGTCTGCTGGGGTTCCCAATCTGCAATTGGGGCCTCATGAAGTTCGCCGGGCACTCCCAGACCCGGGAGGAGGGGGAGGGGGGTTGTGATGTGTTCGTCTTTTCAGAGACATGAAAACTGTACGCTGAGTTTTTACTTTTTATTGCCTGTTTTTAACTTCACAATAAACAATGACAAAACTCTCCGACTACTCTCTTTCCTCTGTTCTTTGTATTTCTCTCTCCTTTGTCTAATTCTGTTTGACTATTTTTATTTTTGTCTGTGCGAGATGTCTGTCCAAGGAAAAAAACGTTTCTCTGTCATGTGTGTTTGGAAACTTTTAGGGAGTCGCAATAAAACTGTGAATGAAAATGCTTTAGTCTTGTTTACATATTGAAATATGAAAATAATGTATGCAGTGTAAATTTACAAAAGATTTGAAAGACCTTTGCAGATGCCCAACGCTGCTTCTATTTTAGAAGTGCATGGATGTGATGCAGGATAGTATTCGAGATGGTAATACTATGTAAGCCACTGAATGCTGCAGTCATTTATCCCAAAACCTCCTACAACTCCGCTGAAGTTGGGTATCTGCAGGAGACATGGAAATGTAAGAGAACTGAAACTTGTCTGGTTGTAAAAGGTAGAAATGGTAACAGGAAGGCTGATATGTACACATAAGGGAGCCGTCTTACCTGTCACGGATTTGTTCCTGCTTATCTTGTCCTGAAATATTATACATGCCATCCAGGTAGATGGTGCTGCTGACAGATTATCATCAAATCAATGTCCTTTCCACACCCATACATAATAAAATTCCTTTTTTTTTCCCTTAAATTTTTGATGCACCTAGACAAGTTCACTCTTGTGCTGCCTTCCACAGATTAATTTACATGAGACCTTGGCAGCATATATAAATTATTGGCCGCAAAGTCACAGCAACCTTTTATTAATGTGCTTGCCCCCAAGGAATCGTGCTACTACTATTACGCCAAAATTTGAATAGCACTGTTTTGGCTTGAAGTGATGAGGTCCTGTTTTCATTATTGAGCTCTTTCAAGCTCCTAAAGTAAAGGTTTTCCAACACTTTTGTTAGAGATTGAAACGCCATGATAAGCTGTTTTTCCTCAGGTGTTTGACTACTCTATACCTATATGAGGATTTTGTTCAAAACCCAGCTATCCCCCACTTTGGATCAGGTCGTATCCCAAGAATATGCTTTATAGTTTTAGTAGTAGTAGTAGTAGTAGTAGTAGTAGTCTTGTCTTAAAGGACCCAATTGATAAGGGTTTGGGTCTAGAACCTTTTCCTTCACCTTCCCCTGGCTGTGACTTTGCCAAAACACAAGGCCAGGTCAAAATCCTCTTCCCCCCTGAGACTAATGCACTTGGTACAGCGTAGTTGCCGCTTTTCTAGACCGTTCAAATAAAAGTCCTTTGGTTGGGACGCAAACCAGTTCTCAGCAGCATCTTTGACAACAGAAATGTCCTCAAAGCGTTGCCCCTTCAGGTGTTTCTTCAAATTCGGGAACAGATAATAGTCCAAAGGGGCCAGGTCAGGTGAGGTGAGTAGGGGGGATGGTGGACCAATTGGAAACCCAGGGTGTTCAATTTAGCAGCCACAACATTAGATGTGTGAGCAGGTGTTGTCCTGCAAAAAAGGATCCCTTTGGTTAACTTCACAGCATTTTGTCTTAATTGTCTCCTTCAGCTGGTCCGGGAGGTTAGCATAATACTGTCCGGTGATCCTAGAGCCCTGAGGTAGGTAGTCCACCAACAGAATACTGTTTTTGTCCCAGAAAACAGACGCCATGAAGTTTTTGGTTGATTTCTGAGTTCTGAACTTCTTTGGCTGCGGGGACCTGCTGTAGCGCCATTCCTTTGACTGTTTCTTGGTTTCAGGATCATAGATGTGGAGCCAGGTTTCATCCTCAGTCACTAACCTAGCCAAAAAGTCCTGTGCGGCTTCAAAATGGGCTAAAACGGCTTTGGATGCTTCAACTCGTTCTTTCTTCTGATCACTGTTCAAACATTTCAGCACCCACTTAGCTGAAAGCTTGCGCATGTCTAGGATAGTGGTGATGATAAACCCAACACGCTCCCATGAGATGTCAAGTATCTGGGCTTTATTTTTTGCAGATATTCGCCGGTCCTCAATAATCAGCTCATGGGCAGCATCGCAGGTTGCCGGGTCAGTTGAGGTTAGGGGGGTGCCCACTGCGGGGGTCATCTTCAAATGCCCAATCTTGAAACGATATCCAGGTTTTGACAGTGCTGTAGGAAGGTCACTTCTCCCCCAGTGTTTGTGACATCTCAGTGTGAATGTCCTTTGCCGATTTTCCCTGGAGAAACAAAAACTTCATGACAGCCCGTAACTCCAATGACGTGAAACTTGCTTGTGCCCCTGCCATTGCAACTCACTAAAAGAAAAAACAGTTTTAAGAATCCCAAAGACCTGATACTTGCACAGGTACATACTAAGATATTAGGCTGTCATATCCCACACTCATTTCTTCATTTCATCTGGAAGGGGGCAAAGCCAGGAACTTCTCTCTCTCTCTCTCTCTCTCTCTCGGTTTTATGCCTTTTTATATCTGTGCAGGGTTGGCGTTTGTATGGAAGTATTTAATCTGCACAAAGTTGGGTGGGATGCAGGATGTAACGCAATGAGCGATCACTGTTTGGATCAACTCTTGTTATGAAGGATGCAACAATTCGCTAAGATCACTTTTCCCTGGTAGAAGAAGCCTAAAGAAATTACTGTACAATCTGCCTCCTGAACTGGCAAATATCCGTGTCAAGACCACCAAGGCTTGTCTCCTCAGCCAGTTACTAGGTCTGCCATGGCATTTCTTTGCATTATTATGCATCATGACACAGTAAAGGAGACTACGCCAAGACTACAAATTGTTTTCACTCCATCCAACATTCACCATACAGATTACCAGATCTTCACTAATCCCTACCTGGTCTCCTAGACCAATCATTTTTATTGCCCCAGTTTCTGTGACCGGACAGTCTCAAGAATTTTACTGTAAACTGTTTCATATTTCAAATCCCAAATGTGGCATCCACTCCATCAATGAGTGTATGTTTGGAGATAGTGTCTTTAGGGTGAATCTATGCAGAGATGAGGATGGAAGATACCATTGCTGAAATAATTCTAAAGATTACTATTTGCCTGGATGTAAACTAATCTTTTGGTTTTAGTTATTCTTGGTCATAGGGGAATTATAGGCAGAGTCCCAACCAGATGAAAAATGGCATCCTACCAATTCTCTCATAAAAGAAATTGCGCATGTCTGCAGGTGATGGTGCCTCCTGGTAAAGCTGGGTTCTCCGTATATAAAAATGTACTCCCACTAGACAACAGTGTATTCTCGCAATATCATAAGCCCCCAGCATTCTCAGTAGATCATGTGATCAGCCCCTTACTGCTTTCTGATCAAATAATAATTGCACCTTAAAGTATAATGTGCTCATCTCACTCATCACTGTACCCTGATAGATCATGGACTTTCCCTTTTACCAATTCCCTATTGATGTGTCATTTACCTTCTATTAGGTGATCACCATGTCCTCCACATGGCATGTGGTCAAGACCACTTTTTTTTTTTTTTTGAATCTCAGTAATCGTGATCCACTTAACAAAAACCCTGGTACCCAGTAAAAAAATGAAATGTCCAAAAACACACCACAAAAAACAGGAGCTGGGGTACTGTTGTGATCCCTCAAGAGGAAGGGCCACCCAGGTTCCCCGGGGCATGATGCTCCTGACAGGGGCTGGGTACTAAGACCACCCCGCCAAAGCCAAGGGGGCCTACCAGCCCATCTGCCCGGAATCAGCCAGGTTGCATTCTCTTGGCATGGCCTAAGCCTTCCCACCAGGTACTAGGCTGGGAGCTCTCCTGAAGAGAGGGGTTCCCAGTAAGGTAGAGGCACTTGACCATAAGGCCAAAGCACTTCCCAGACTTCAGGGTTGGCCCATAAGGGAACAGCACCCTCCATCGTCAGTGGCAACAAAAACCACACCAGTGACAAACAGAAAAATACATAAAGAATAAGTGCTCAGTGCATAACACGCTGGGCAAAGAGTAAAAAATCGCCTATCTGTACTAGCCGCAGCCAATGCAGAATGATGGCGGTGCTAAATCAGCATAAAATGATGTGCCTGTGTACAAAAATCAACAGGGAGCTTGCTAGACTCCAAAGTGATTTTAAGGTACCCCTGGTTTGCCACTCCAGGGGGGTGACACTTAGCAAAATTCAACAGCAAAACGGCGAGACCAAAGCTCCCCCCCCCGCCAACCAGTGGGATGGACTGCCATCCAGGAGCTTCTTCTCAGGGCAGGCCTCATGCCTCCCTCCGGCCTGGACCATACCAGAGGAATTAGCGTTGGACAGGCCCTTACAAAGCTTCACCATCTAGCTGTCCTTCCTGGTGTACCAATCCATTGTATCCTCCCTTGCTAGGAATACGGTGTCATTCCTCTCCTGAAAACTGGAAGAGTTAGATACTACACTTGAGTCAAAAGCCGAGGAGCGAGGTTAGGACAAGTGCTGGACTCCTGGTGGTGGTCCATGTGATTATGGCCCCCTCATCTCCCAATACTGCCCTTTATATACCATGTGATCAGCCCACCCACTGCTGCCTTCCTATATATCATGTGATCACTTTGCCAATCTCTGCCCACTGATTTATCATATGATCCCTAAATCTGTCCGGGAGAAGTTATAGCAATAGGGACATTCAGGGGCTACTCCTCAATATGGAGACAATCTTAACATTAGTGGACAGTAATACTGGATCCCCCAATGCAGTGGTCAACAGTGGGTCCTTCTACCACCCTTCTGGGGCCCACACTTTGCACCTCCCTATGTCCACCGTTGCCCCAATAATAAATGTGTTATCCCAAAATCAAATGTCATATTTCCTGACTCTGACATCGGAGTCACTCCTATCAATCTAATACCAGCAGCTGCCGACGTCACCCAAGGAAACTCCTAGCACTCCAGAGGAAGACTAATTGGATGGAGTCTCCATACAAAACCTGGAGAGTTTCCAACTAAGGTGATCACCTTGCTTCCTGCTAACCCTTCTTCACCCCACAATGGTGCCTTGGTATGCAAGTTACAGGGCTTGTATTCGCTATACCTGTGCTCTGTTTATCTGCAGGTCCGTGGAGCTCCAGCCATTGCCATCGTGGGCTCTCTGAGCCTGGCTGTTGAACTTTCCTCCAACCCGCCACAGCAGGT
>NC_092859.1:9981860-9982861 GCF_032062135.1 Pyxicephalus adspersus
ACGGGTGAAAGCCCCTAAGTTGTGACCCAACTCATCAGTAACCACCCAAAAACAGCCGGGTGGTAGCTGAAAAGTGCTGGGTGGTGCGCCCGGTTAAAAGGGGCTGGGGAGAACACTGCTACTCATCCCATATTCTGTGCTGTATGTTCCCTGTTCTGCACCTCCTCATTCTGTTCTGTATGTTCCCCATTGAAACCTCCTCATTGCATTGTCTGTGCTTTGTGTTCCCTATTCTACACCGCCTCTTTCTGTGCTCCCTACTCTCTTCGCTGCCTATTCCTCACTGCCTTATTCTACATACATTTCTTACCATCACCTCATTCTGTGCTTTGCATTCCCATATAACTCACTGCATCTGTTTGACTCTGCACTGTTCATTTTCTATTCCCAACTTTCTCACTTTGTATTCCAAATTGTGTTTTCCATATTCCTTGCAGCTCCATTCCCTACTCTGCTCTGTGCATTCCCTTTTCAGTATATCATACAGTGCTTTCCCTTTTACCTATCGCCCAATCCAGTATTTTGTGCTGAGTATTCAATGTGCTTCACTTTCTCATTCCGGGGGAAGGAGATCACACTCAATGCCTGATGCCCATTTGTGAATGTCTTATACATTCCTATCAGAATGAGAATCCGGAAACCTTGTTTTGAATGATTATTGTTTTCTTTTCAATGTATTCATTTTCCCTGCTGTACAAAAAAAGTAAATTTTTTTTGTTTTTTTTTAATTATTTAGTCATTGTTTCTTGACTGTGTGGCTCTGCTGATATCTGTTGATATCTGTTGATCTTAATGTTTACAAAAATTAATTTTTTGATTGACAATTCAAATTTTCCTTTTCCTGAGTTTTTATGCAGGTATATTATATTTATCTGTAGTCACTGTTTTGAATGCAGAGCCAATGTCCAAATATTTTATTACTTGTATTTATAAAGCGTTGACATATTACACAGCGCTTTACAAAGTCAATAGTCATGTGACTAGCTGTTCATCTAAGGAGC
>NC_092859.1:9985938-9995401 GCF_032062135.1 Pyxicephalus adspersus
CTTATCAAAGTGGAGGTAAGAATTAAAAAAAAGTATTAGTCTTATCTAATCCTGCATTTTAGATAAATTATTCATAATTAAATCCATATTCTTGGTATAGTATATTACAGTAATAAAGTGGAGTTAACAACATGCACCTTGTATATGTGTATATTATTTCCTTTGTATTGGACCATGTAAAGGCGTCTCTGAGCAATCTGTGCAGTGGGGAAGAGAGGTGCTTGATCATTTAACCTACTATATCGCTGTGTAAATAAAATCATCAATCAAGACTTTGATACTAATACAGGCCCTGGAAAACCAAGGACCCAGCGTTGTATGGCTAGACAGTTATTTTATGTAGGTGACGGTGTAAAAATCAAGATTTATCACTATTGTCAAAGCAGTTGGTTTTATCACTAGAAATTGTATTTGAGATGGATATTAGACTGTTGCAGGCCCTCCTTATAGTTTTAGCTATGGGGCATATTCACACAACATTTTACCTCATTTTAGAATGGTACCCTGTATGGTGATATTATTATATATTAAATAAGTAAGATGGAGCTAACCTTGGTACCCATGGTTGTATAGGGTGGGATTGATGTTCTCTTACTGGATGACAACCAGCACCTGCATAGGAAAAGATTGTCAAGCTCACATAGACCGCAATAAAATTCTATCTTTGGGTAGATGTTGAAGGTAGAGATGGACTTTCATGATAACACTTTGGGTGGAATTTTCCCCAGGTGTGAGCAGAAGTTTATAGGTAGATTTCCAGGGGTCTCTATGAATTACAGTTACAAGACCTAAAAGACAATTCTAGTTGTGTAAATGTATAATACTCTAGTAATTTTTAAACTGCACATAATCATTTAACAGGATCACCACAGCACCTGTGGTAAGGATTCAGAATTCTGTGATGACACACAATGATCTCGAGTGGGCTTCTGATGATCCACAAACGTCACACAACAACCACAAACAGTGACTAGGACCTTTTGTGTCACCTGCCTAGTCGGAAAACATTAGAAATGGTTTAAGATAATATAATTTGGGGGACGTGTGTTGGGAGATAGGAGGCTGGATTAATTAAAATAAAGAAACTTTACTTATATTAAAGCTTTGTGTGGTCTATTTTTGTCCCCCTTTGCTTGGGGATTTCCCTTCTTTTTCGGTTCCATCGGACAGTAAATAAATTGATAGACACGGTAGGGCATTGATCCATTTTACATTTTATCCTGAAATCTACAAAATACCAAAAAAAAAATACTATAAATACATGTCAAACAAGTTTAGAAGGTTCATGGGATAAAAAAAAATGGGCATTAGAGGATTCACAGAGGAGTGAAGACATACCATTGTTCTAAATGAATATGCTAAGTGTTACAGGATCAAATGGGACCTGTTCAGGTATCACCGTGGAGAAAAGCCATTTAGATGTTTTGAATGTGACAAATGCTTGAAACAAAATATATATCTTACTCAACACCAGAAGATTCACACCTGAGAGAAGACAATGAAATGTTGAGGTTGTGACATTTGCATCTCACAAAGTCCTAATATCATACGATTCACACCTATTATTGTTTAGGATTAGGCAAATGCTCCACAGAAAGGTCACACCTTACTAAGCATCTAAACTAACATTCATGTTCAAAAAGTGTTTCTTCCTCTTCTTAATAAAAAAATTTGACTAGGCAAAAAATATAGTCACACAATGTGACATAATTTCTATCCACAATGTTTGCAAATATTTCCCACATTCCATTTAATATCCATATCACTACCACAAGATGCATATATTAGAAGCAGAGCCCTGGAGATTGGTTTGCAGTCCTAATTTACTATACCTAAGGCATGCTGTATTTTCCTTAGGTTGTGTTATTTTCTATTTTACATTTTTTTAAATAGTTTCCTAAATGGTTTAATCTTATGAATCTTCTGAAATTGACAAGTGTCAATAATTAATACAGAGTACATTGTACCAATGCATTAACTGCAAACAATTTGAAAGTACACATAATATATTTAAATAAAATATACACACAAATGTAACCGCTATATATTTTATTTAAAAGATAAAATTTTGCACAGTTTTGAATGTTTACTTTAACGTTTAAACCAAAGTATTTATTGTACTACTTCTCATCAATCATTTTATTGTAATACATTGTGTTCACTGTCAAAATATCTGATATAAGTTGGATAACTTGAGTCACTTATTCCATATATCCGCTTTGGGGTTGTGGCAAGATCTGCCTTGTAAACCATCTGAACCATTAAAAGGCATGGCTTCTCGTGATGGCAAGTTACATTTTCCTTGTCTAAGAAAATACTTTCTGAATGTCTAAATCATGTCTGTATTAATTTTTCAGTGACTTTTCTGTGAAGCAGGTCAGGTTCTAGACATCAGTGACTTTTCTTCTGTGTTATACCATGTGTGTTGAGTAGAAGAACATGAGAAGCCCCCGGTACCATTCTGAACATCTGAGGGTTCATCTCTTGGTTCTAGAAATCCTAAAGGCTTCTTTCTGGTGTAAAGCCTTGTGTGTGAGTGAACTTTGATGAACATGAGATGCCCTGGTGACATTCTGAACATTTGAAAGAATGCATCATATGTTTTTTTGTGTTTAAAGGTATTTCTTATCCAGAACATCAATATTGTTTTTTTCATTTGGCATTCATTAAGATTGTTCTTTATTAGTAGCTTTTTCTCCTGGATGAATCTTTCGTAAGTATGTAGTTGTGGTCACATTCTCCACACATGGTATTTCCCCTGATGTATGACGAGTGTTCTTTTGTTTTATAAAATGTGTCATATTTAGGACAATGGTGTGTTTTTCTGTTGTGTGAACCCTCAGCTGTTAGGTAATATTTACTTTTATCACATTCAGATCACTGATATGGTTTGGTGTAAATTGATTTTTCAATATAAAACTTGTAACATTCTGAACACATAAATGACATCACCCTCATTCTTTGCAGCAAAGCCCAATTCAGAACTTTTATCCGCCTGTTTTAAAATCACTTATATCATGAAATAACACAACCTGAAGACAAACTTAGAAATTCAGTCACACTTAAATTTAAATCAGGACTTTTCAGGTTTAAGAGTTGCGCTATTTCAGAAATTGTAGCTTTGTGGACATTCAGGCCCCTCATACATTTGTGGTCAAGAACATCATGGTTAGCCACTAACAAAAGAAACTACTGGTTTGTGTTCAGGAACAGCTGTACCCCAGGATCACATGTTCATATGCATTGCCCTTGTGTTTCCAGTGGCACTGGGGTTCTCCCTTCAGAAAAAGAACAATCAGACACAATATTTTGCTTTCAGAAACCTGCCACAACCCAATAACAACATGCAATACAAATGCAACTATGTGCTGACACGTAAAAAAGTTGTTCCCAGACTGCCGCATACAGTTCAATTAGAGCGTTTGTGATTGTGGTTGGGCATGCGGTACAATTCTAATCTGAAAGGGGATACAACATATTACAATTATACCAAAGGCACAGGAAAGCTCATATATTTTAGGGGAAAATAGCAACATAGGCTCCATATAGATATAGGACTAAAGAGAGCTAAAGACCATCATTCATGCTAAAATATATTTGGTAGGAAAAGCTTGAAGAAAAAACTAATAGCAATACCCATCCCAACCGCAAAGCAGCATCAGACAATTTGGGGTGACCAATTATTGTACCTGATGCTCTGCCTAGCCTTATATTTACATAATCCCCATTCACTAACATAAGGGCAGCCTTGTATTTGCTGAAGAAATGTATTCAGGACATCAGTAGGTGTGTTTCCCATTGTCTTAGTGGTACATTTCTATTACACTGTTAAAGTTGTAACTCCAAGTGACAAATTCATTAACATTTTAAAGTTTGGAAGGAAGACAATAGAAAGGAATACAAATGTAAAGACCATGGTGGGTACCGATCATTAGCATTACAAAGGGATGATGCTGGTAATATCAATAGCAGATATCACTGTAGGGGGTTGGCAGATACATTTGTGATTCTACAGTTTTATGTGACAATATGCTTCCTTTTTTCTTTATTGCTGAATACAATATAGATTTTTAATCTTTATACACAGGGAGAGGGTACAACAACAGAACTGCTATTGGCACACTGGACAACAACGGCAAAGCAATATATCCTACACTAAGCCAAAAGACAATATATATTAGATTTCATCATAGTCACTTTACCAATTTCCCACAAACTCATTAAGTGTATTCTAATCCAAACACTTAAACATGTTTTTGCACATATTCAAAATTCAAAAAAGTTTGTTGTATCTATTATTGTTTCCATTCATTCCTCATATTTAAATGTGACAAGGTTTAGTACAATACACAGAAGGATTTTATCATTACCAGTGCCGTCATGGGCTCATCGTGATACACATAAGACATAAACAAACATCATGAAAGTAATTCTCTGCTGAATAAAATGATATAATATATGATTTCTGTGTGCTAAAGCCAAATACCAAAACTCATTCATTATATTTTTTACAAATTGCAAAGTAAAAGTTGTAGTTCACCCTTATTATTTTGTAATCCTAAAATTTGTAAGGTAGACCCTATACTCTCCATACTTATCTGCCATTTCTGGAAAGCATGTATACTTTTTTTTCTAATGTTATTACTTCCTTTTTTTTTTTTTTTGTAGAAAGATGTTTTACCTAATACACACAATGTCATGTAACATTATGTAAAATGTGAATTAGACAACAAAAACGGACATTGAAGATTGGTTTCTTATTAAATATGAAGTGACAAATAAACATTTTATATCAGACATAAAAAAAGTGTAATAAAGCTAGATAAAAAAACTACACAATAATGTTTGTGTCCGCTGTGAAGTTGACCTCCATTAAAAATTCTACCTTGAGACACAATATAGGGGAAAAAACAGAACAAATATAACAAGTTTACTATACAAAGAAACTGTAGAGTCATGGAGGAACAATAAGGGAAAGTATTAGACTAATAGGGAAAAGAGTTCGAGAACCCTTTTTATACTGACAAACATGTTCGGCTAGTAAACCTAGCAACTTTTAATAAAACTTACTTCTTTGGAGACACAATATATTTATCAAGAAAATAAAATGTACAAAGTAAACTATATCATGAATCTGTAAAGTCACCAATATCTGTATACCTTCTATACCTTCCTTTGTCATTGATATTATAATCACGGTATCATGTCTTGTAAATGCTGAAGCTTCATGCCAACCATGGATTTACGGTACATTCCCTCCTATTGTATCTCTCTAAACAAATGTTAATGAACTTGTCTGTAGTACTAACTTTAATAACAGTGCAAATGAAATTAAGAAAACAAAAACACACATTTGAATAAAATCCTTTCAGCCAATCCAAAGCTGCCTCATGTTAGTGAATATAAGAAGATACAGAGCTCAGGCAGGTAGAAGGATTACAGGTAGAGGAAGAGAACAAGCTGAAGCTGACGGATCCTAATACTACATTGTACCAGGTAGGATCTTTGGAATTGCTCTCTTTTGACTGTCAGATGCTGCTTTGAGTGTTTTCCGCCCAAATGTACTTTAGTCAACATTATAGTTTTTATCTTCTTATAGTTTTTTTGGTGTTCATACTCTACTCTTCTATCAATATAAATATTTGGTCCACAATGCACCAGCTAGTTCTCATTTGCACATTTCTAAACACAATTCCTGTTTGTTGTTTTTTTAACTATTGACCTATGCTACATCATAATAGTTTGGATCTTTCGAACCGCTCTCCTCTGTCAAACGCTGCTTTGTGTGTATTGTTTTTTTTCTTTTTTTTACACATTTCTAAACATACCATTTTTTAAAAGAAAGTATTGATTTTCTACTTACATTTTATCCCGTGTTCAAATCTGTTAATATTGTTTTTACATTTTTATTACAGTTTGAATAATATATCTGAAAAAAAAGACCTGACAGTCAAACACAATGGGTGATGCTGTGAAAAAGATTTCTTGCTCCGAGTGCATCATGTCCTTTAGATATAAGAAAGAACTTATTATACATCAGAGGATTCATACAGGAGAAAAGCCATTTACATGTACAGAATGTGACAAATGCTTCTCACATAAATGTGCTCTTCTAAAACACCAAAGGATTCACACAGGGGAGAAACCATTTCAATGTTCCGAATGTCGCAAGATATTCTCGCGAAAGGACAAGCTTACTGAACACCAGAGGATTCACACAGGAGTGAAGCCATATCCGTGTTCGGAATGTGATAAAAGCTTTGCACGAAAAGTACATCTAACTCAACACCTGAGGGTTCACACAACAGAAAAGCCACACCATTGTCCTGAATGTGATACATTTTTTAAAACAAATAGATCACTCATCATACATCAGGGAAAATTCCATGTGTGCAGAACGTGACACGAGTGTCTACATTTTTATTACACACCAGACGATTCCAAGAAAAAAATCTTATGAGGAAAAAGCATTACTACGGTTATAAATGGCGTATAACACAAATAAGTTATACCAAGTATAAGTGGACTCGGACAGAAGGAAGATATTTCAAATGTTCATAACGTCACCTGGGCTTCTCAAGTTCATTTAGTTGCACACAGGAGGTTTAACACAGGAGAAAAGCATTTAAGATGTCTAGAATTCAGACAGCGGCCTTTTTGATGTTCAGAATAGTACCGGGGCTTCTAACGTTCTTTTAATTTTTCTCAACACAAGAGGTTTAATGCAGAAGAAAAGTCATTTAGAATACTTGGAAGTCTTGGGAAGTACTTGGCATGCTTCTCACAAATCTTCCTGTACAAAAAATCCATACAGACATGATTTAGACATTCAGAAACTTTTTACAGAAGGAAAATTTGTCTTGACATCGAGAAGTCGTGCTGTGAAAGGTTTTACAATCAAGGTAGATCTTGTCCAGCACACAAAACTGACACACAGGATAAGGAACATTTTCCAAATTGCATCTGGTTTTTTGACCGTGGACACGTTTCACTAGAAAATGATTATTGAGAGCTAGTACAATTGCCCTTATTATTAAGAAAAAGCATTTGGCTGATACATTTAAAATGAACTCTAATCTTACCTTAAAGCCAAAAAGTATGTTTACAGTTGTACAGATTCCTTTTTTAATAAAAAAAAAATAAAACTTTAAAAGATGTGCATGTATTTTTTTAATATGGTGAGTGCTATTTCAAAGTACCAGCGTGTGTAAGGAAAATGTGTGTGTGTATGTGTATAAGGGGGGATTGATACATTTTACTCTTTATCCTGAAACCTACAAATAACCACAAAAAAAATAAAAATTAAATTATTTGAAAATATTTAAAGAATTATACATTAATAAAATAGAAAACACCACCACTTAATAAAAGTATCAATATATGACAAGGTTCATATACAGTGAGGGAAATAAGTATTTGATCCCCAGCTGCTTTTTGTACGTTTCCCCTCTGACAAAGAAATGACTAACATTTGGTGTCACAGAGGATGGCGGTTCTACTTAAAATTTAAGTGCTAATCCGTTTATGGATGGAATCATATGATTGAATC
The DNA here is from genome assembly GCF_032062135.1 of Pyxicephalus adspersus. Taxonomy (NCBI): domain Eukaryota; kingdom Metazoa; phylum Chordata; class Amphibia; order Anura; family Pyxicephalidae; genus Pyxicephalus; species Pyxicephalus adspersus. The sequence goes on from NC_092859.1 coordinate 9,993,488, forward strand.
TAGTTCTTGGAGATAATTATTTATTATCATCACTCCATAATGGAGTGAGTATTACGAATAATATCTGGAGAAGTACTGAATATCGTTGGAGAACATATATGGGATACCGCCATCTCTGTGTGTTGTGATTTTAATTTTGCCTTTTGCCTACCTTCATACCAAGAGAGTAAGCATACCGGTGAATGCAACATCCTTTGTGCTGATACACCTACTATCTGTACCAATTACATCCCTGAGGAAGCGGACACAGTCTGCGAAACACGTTGGATGATCCCATCATATGTAATGTGTACAATGTATCTAGCCCATGTATGCTAACAATGTTGATTAACTCTTTCTGAAACTTGGTATAAGGGAAGAGGCATGTATATTTTTTAACTGTTGTTTCTTAATAAAGCAAATAAAAGGTATATGACAATTTTTATAAATCCACTGCCCGTTAAAGTCCCATATTTTTTCTTGTTCTTGTATTCGTCAAAGAAATGGCCAGTCTATAATTGTAATGGTAGGTTCATTGTAGCTGTGAGAGACAGAATGACAACAAAAGAACCCTCAAAAACCCAGTGCTCAAAAGTCAGAGCTTGATGTGCATTGTAATGAGTTAAATAAGTATTTGAAATCTTGCAGAGCCCGCAAGGTCCCCCTGCTCAGGACAGCACATGGACAGGCCCATCTGTAGTATGCCAATGAACATTTGAATGATCCAGAGGAGAACTGAGTGAAAGTGTTGTGGTCAGATGAGACCAAAATTGAGCTCTTTGGCATCAACTCAACTCTCCGTGTTTGGAGGAGGAGGAAGAATGCTGCCTATGAGAAGAACACCATCCCCACCGTCAAACATGGAGGTGGACAAATTATTAGAGGACACCTTCACCGCATCAAAGGGACAATGGACGGGGCAATGTACCATCAAATCTTGGGTAAGCACCTCCTTACCTTAGCCCTTTTGTGAGGAGATCAAATACTCATTTCACTCATTACAATTCACATCAAGCTCTGACTTTTGAAGGTTCTTTTTGAGTATAGATTAGATACAAATATTTTCATTTAGAAAGAAAAAAAATAAACACCAGGCTTAGTAGGCATATTTCTATATCAGTTGAGAAGGCTTACAGCTGTACGTAATATAGCAACAGAAAAAATAAGAAATCTGAGTTTTTTTTTTTTTTTTGGTAAAACAATATTTCTTTACATTCTATCTAATTTTAACAGACAGGAAGTGAAGACACAAGGACACAGACTGCAATACATTTCTAGTAGAGATACTAACCTCCCCAATGCACAAGAGTGCCCACGTTTAGCTGTAATACCCCTGACAAGGATTCTAAACTATCCCCACTCTTGCCACAACTGAAAAAAAAACCTGGAAAAGTCAATGGATTTGCAACAGAATTGAAAACATTTGATAACAAATAGCCTTGGAGCTGCTGGGCGGTTCATTTCAGTCTGGATTTTTATGTCTAAATGCAGTACATTGTTTTTCATGAAAATTTATTTTAAAGTATGACTATAATAAAGTTTAAAACACAAAATCATGTCAAAATAATAAATTAAATGCATTTTAAAAAATAAATGTAATAAACGTTGACATGATTTTTTGTTTTAAACTTTATTATACTCATACTGTAAAATACATTTTCATGAAAGACAAAGTAATGCTTTTAGACATAAATCCAGTGTATTGCATTCAAAACAGTTTTTTTGTGTGGCTCCCCGCGCATGCATGGCCGGGAGCCGGTGATTTTAGTCGTCCGTGGGACCGAAAATGTTGGCGACCACTGTTTTAAAGCATTCATGTTACTAGCCCAGGTTGAAGACATTACAAATAGTTTAAGATAAAAATACCATCAGGGAAAGTGGGTTGGGAGAGAGTAGGCTGGTGAAAGACAAATTTCTGGGGTGCCAATATTGAAA
>NC_092859.1:9995586-10003564 GCF_032062135.1 Pyxicephalus adspersus
CACCCAGCTTCACTGATTAAAGTGTATTCTCTCCAGCCTTGGAGAGCGTTCATAAATCAGGGCCTATGCCTCTATTAGCCTAATAATCACACAGATCCTAAAAAACAAGATATTTATTAACAGTGAAAAATAATTAACAAATATACAATAGGTATTAAGGAGAAATTAAAAAAAAGTTATAAAGACAAAGTAAAATGATACTTTACGCAAAAAGTCCGTCCTTTATATCCTGTACCCAGGCTGGGCTCTATAGTAAGAGAGAAATGAAAAGAGAGATTTTGGGTCTGTTGTCCCTTTTTATTATAGCTAGGAAAATTTTGTTAAATAGAAAGAAAGTGGTTTTCAGGCTCAGATTTTCATTGCAATTCATGATTTATGTATTTATACATCAAAGATTTATACATAATTACAGTGTACAATCAATAGTAATATTCAATCCCTAATCCTGTTAGGGAAGATTAAAAAATTCCAAATCATTAGTAGGATATTCTACCTGTCATAAATTATATATAACTAATATTTATCTATGTGAGTGTATCCCTAATTGCTAAGAAACATACTACTGACAATTTCTGTCTCAGAGTGCTTAAATTATTAGTGCTAATTTAGGTGTAAGGGACTTACCTGGCCGGCGAGCCCGGGGTGTCCTCCAAGATCGCGAGCGGTGTCACAGAAAGCTCTGCAGCAGATAGTGTGGCTGGGGCCGGCACTTCCCGGTCACAGCACGTCTCTCTGCTCCGGCGGAGGGGTCTGTCTTGGTCGAACTACTGTTGGAAGTGGTGACACGTGACTGCCGACTCCCGGGGGCAACTGCCTCGACGCGGAGTGGGACATGTTTAGTTTAAATTCCCTGATTCAGAGATTCAGTATAGTTGCTAAATAAATATGTTTACATTTTTACATATATAGAAAATAATTATATATCACATTTCTTAAATATAAATTCAAAGTATACATTTTATTTCAGACATAAAACAGTAGCAAATAAAACTAAGTAAAAAGTCATCACACAATAAATCAAAAACAACATCCAAAAAAAATGTTTAAGCTGTTAGTGTTATTGAACCTATAATATGTCGTAGTAATTTAAACAACAATGCACATGAAATTGACTTTAAGTAAAACAGAAAGCACACCTTTTGTTGATCTTCTTTCAGCCAATTAGAATCGACAACACCATACCTGTTCAAAAGGAATGTTGTAGGCTGTTTATTGATCCCACTCTCACGGCTAATCTCTCCAGCAATCTCAAGATAGCATCTGTGAATCTGACGTTACCTTCAAAGGTGTGCCAAAGTACAATGACATCATATCATCATCATGGGAACATTCTATATATGCGACAATATCTTTCTTATATCTTAGATTTATTAGTGAACAGAAAATATTAACTAGGTTTACTAGTAACTATAATTGATCTGAAATGCATACATGGCATATCTGAACATTTGTGTAAAATATTGTATTAAAAAGAAAAATAACTGTGGCATTAGTTAGCACTCAGAATAAACTGTCACCATATATTGTACCTGCTAATACGATAACCTTCCCTGTGCCACTGTCACCATGTATGTGTCATTTGATAAAAAATTCTGGAAAATGATTATATTAATCAGGGTCACCAATATTCAAAGCTATACCAGTAAAAAAGACTGGTATACACAGACACTTACTGTTTCACTGGCATGCCAATGGCTGCTGCAAGTGTTTGACTATTCAGGTGGTTTGAATTCCGGATTCCCCCTCTGCACACTGTGGTTCCTCCCACTGGCTACCATGATGTCCTATGATATGTGAGTGATTAGAAGAACCCACAAAGTCCAGAAAGGGGAGCTGGTATTCCAAAGTTAGTATTAGTATTAGTTAGTAAGTATTACTTAGAGTAATACTTGCAGACTGCGGGGCAGACAAATGTATTTACTTTTCCTTTATAGGTATGGTTTCGTGACTGTGGATTGAGGTCATTTAAAACTATATTCCCAAATACAAAGACTACTAGTTTAATACTAGTTTCAGACAGCATTATATATGTTTCATTTTTATCTTATCCATAGTTACTGTAACCTCAATAGCAGTCTGATTATGTGCAAAGTTTTCAATGTCAAAGCGGTACATTGTTTTAAATTTTCCCAGCGCACTGCCCCCGCAAGCTTACAAGTTCCATTTATCACAGTGCTGACACGAATCCAGGGGACACAGATACAATGCCACCCTGGGTGTGGCTCGGGGTTACCACTTTTGGTACTAAAAATTAAGCCCCGCGTCACACTGGGAAATACTGCCACTGAGTTTAAAGAGTTTGTATAGACCAAACTTTTCTTTTGAGAGTATGGAAGGGTTAAAACTTTCTGGGTTATTTTTTGCTACTTGTGTTCCATTGGTAGAAGACTCTTCACTTTCAGTTCCACCAATATAACAGGAAAGAAGAGTAATTTTCCCCAATATGAGAGCAATTTCCCTTTTATACAGTTGGCGGCAGAACATGTGACCTCATTGGAAGACTTGCTCTCACCTCTTGTTCTGGTGACAATGTCATTTTGGACTTCATAGTACCTGTTTTTGTGAAAGTTTTCATGAAGAAGGTGAATCTCTGTAATGGGGACACAGAAAGCTTTTAAAACATGACAGAGCTGGATCTAACATAACACTGCACAACAACGATTTTGCTACTGGGAATAACACATGTGATTTACATGATATCGAGTGTGGTGATTTCAAATCTGAATTTGCCTATCACGTACAGATTTGAAGTTAGAGGCGTGCTTTAGCTGTTCAAATGGTCAGTAAGTGAGTAATGTATTTTTACATGGGATCATTATAACGGATGCAGCTACCAATATGCCTGCTGCCGCCCCAGCTGAATCACGCCCCCTGGTGGCATGCATGTTCCAGCAGCGTCTGGGCACGTCTGGGCAAGTGAGTGAGCTGACATCAGAAATAGGTATATAAGGCGAGATGGACCAAGGGCTTGTCTCCTGTGCGAAACCATCTTATTGGATAATACAGCTAGGCCATAGTAAGTCTGTTTTGAGCTAAAGATGAGAAGGCGCAGGTGTGTTAATAAACCGGACAATTTTTGCTACATTTGTGCCAAATATACCCTGTGTATAATGCAAGAACCTCACCAAGAGGGAGAGATTTGCTTACAAGTATTACTTTGGATGTGAAATTGGAGATCAGAAGAAAAGCTGGGGACCTCATATCTGCTGTCAAGTGTGTTACGTTGGCCTAACACAATAGTTGAATGGGAAAAGGAATAAATTGCCTTTTGCTGTGCCTATAGTTTGGCGTGAGTCAAAAGACCATCACTCGGACTGCTACTTCTGTATGAGTTAAATTGCTGGGTTTTTGAAGAAGACTAAGTCAAAAATCGTCTATCCTGATTGTGAATCTGCTCTGAAGCCAGTGATACATGATGCAGAGATTCCAGTGCCAGTCCCTCCTACATCTGTTGGTACTGTCAGTGACATGTCGGATGAGGAACAAGAGGATGATGTTGATGTTAATGAATGGTATGAACCCCAATTTGAAGAGGGTAAGCCATATTTTATAAGCCAATCAGATTTAGATGATCTAGTAAGAAAGTTTGTCAAAAGAGAAGTCTGAACGGTTAGCCTCCAGATTAAAGGAGTGGATTTTGCTACAAAAAGGAACAACAACTTCACACTGTTTTGATCGTCACACAAAGTACACAGGTTATTACAAGCTGGAAAAAGACATTTGCTTCTGCACCGACGTGAGTTGTCTGATGATGGAGTTAGGTTGCGAATACATACCAGAGCAGTGCAGATTGTTCATAGTTTCGAGCAAAGCAAGTTTGAAAGCTGCATTGCTGCATAAAGGTAACAAAAAAACCTTCTGTTCTTCTTGCTCATGCCGAGGGAATGAAAAAGACATAAGAATCCATGGAGGTCACTTTGAAATTGATTAACTTTTCAGAACACAAGTGGAACATTTGTGGTGACCTGAAGGTGGTGGCACTCCTTCTTGGCCTGCAATTGGGATATACAAAAAATATGTGTGTCACGATGACAGCAACCTCTAGAAAGTGAAAGAATGGCCACCCAGACCTGAACACACTGTTTGCCAGTACAACGTGAAGCATAAATCACTCATTGATCCACAGAGAGTTTATCTTTCGCCACTTCATAATAAACTTGGATTAATGAAAAACTTAGTCATTGTAATGGATTTTGATGGTATGGGTTTTCAGTATCTCAAGGACAAGTTTGGAAAAGTTATAACACATGCTAAACTGAAAGCAGGCATTTTTGTTGGTCCCCAAATCTGCAATTTGTTGAGTGATGCCACATTCAGAGACAAACTCAACCCACTTGAACTTGCTGCTTGGGATTCATTTGTGCTAGTTGCAACCAGCGAGCTGAAAACCATGCTGGACTTGTGAACAACATGCTAACAGCATACCATCAACTTGGCTGCCGAATGTCATTTAAAATTAATTTCTTACATTCCCAACTGGATTTCTTCCCACAAAATTTGGGTGATGTGAGTGATGAACAAGGGGAGAGGTTCCACCAGGACATTTCTGTTACGGAAACAAGATATCAAGGCCGGTGCAACCGCAACATGATAGGCGACCACTGCTGGTTTCTGAAACGGGAGACAGTGGAAAGCCACAAACGCAAAAGCAAGTTCCTGAAACACTTCTGAAGTGTACATGTGTGTTGAACAAGGTAAATTATCTATAATAGTATATGTTGTTGCATCATAAAACTAAGTTTTTGTAATGTCATGGAACTATGAGGCAAAAGTTAGTTTTGTAAAGAGATTACATAGTAACTGCGAAATGAGAGAATGTAGCCAATCGCGTCTATACACGTAATTAACTTAAGATCTTGGCATTCTAGGCAGAATCGGACTTCAGATGTGGATTCAGCAAACTTGATTTATTATAGGACACATGGATTAGACCAAGTAGCAGACAATATTTATTTTTTTGTGAAGCAGTAAGTCATAGTACCAAACACACGGGCTTCTGAAATAGAGAAATAAATTTTTCTTCATCTAGTTTTAATTTGTGTAAGTCTTCCTTAAGTAAGTATGCCTTGTCTTCCTGTAGTTTAAATTTACAGACCAATAAAACACCAGATTTGCAGATGAAAATCATCATATTTGCTTATCACTAGGATGTCTGAGATTATATTGGTGTCAATGGCCTCTATTAAATGCTCCTCACACCATAGAGGCAACCAGTGGCTCCAGTTGTAATGGAACTGGTTTCAGCATGTCTGCTCAGCTTGTGTGCCTTGGAAGGAATGCTGGCACTTGTAGTTCTAGTGTGGCTTGAGAGCTTCAAGTCCCTCTGTATCTGAAATGAAATCTGGATAAGGCACAGTTGGCAGGATGTTTAGATGGTGTCTGGATGAAGAGCCAATCCAACAGATAATAAAATAGCATCCGAATGTAGGGCCGATCCAGCTGCTCAAGAATGGCGTCCAGATGCAAAGCCAATCCAGTTTGTAAAATGCCATTCAGGTGCAGAGTACAGTAGTATGCAAAATAGTGTCTGGATGCAGATCCTATCCAGCAGTAGATAAAATGGTGTCTAGGTGTCGATCTGATCCAACAGAATGCAAAATGGTGTCTGGATGCAGAGCCAATCCAGCAGTTTGTGAAATGGCATCTGAATCCAGAGCCTATCTAGTAGTATGCAAAATGGCATCTGGACCCAGAGCTTATAGAGTAGTATGCAAAATGGCTTTTCGATGCAGAGCCTCTCATGCAGTTTGTAAAATGGCATCTGGAACCAGGGCCTATCTAGCAGTAGGCAATATGGCATCCAGATGCAAAGCTGATCCAACAGTATGCAAAACGGCATCCAGAAGCACAGCTAATCCAGCTGCATGAAAATGGCGGTCGGATGCAGAGCCTATTGAACAGAACATTGAATAGCATCCATGTGCAGGTTCAATCCAGACAATATGTTAAATAGCGTCCAGATTCTGAGCAGATCGAGCAATTTGTAAAATGCCATTCTGAAGCAGAGCCGATCCAGAAGTATGCAAAATGGTGTCCGGATGCAGAACCTATCCAGCAATATATAAAATGGCGTCCAGATTCAGAGCCGATTGAGCAATTTGTGAAATGGCATCTAGACGCAGAGCTTGTCCAATAATATGCAAAATTGCTTCTAAATGCACAGCCGGTCTAGCAGTACGCATAATGGCGTCCGCATGCAGAGCCAATCCAGGCAGTTTGTAAAATGGAATCCAGATGCAAAGCTCATCCAACCGTACGCAAAACCGTCTTACGTATATTGGTATCTAGATGCAGAGCTGGATAAAAACCTATGCTTTGTTTTCCAAATTACACCTGAACCTAAGGTAAATATTATTTAATATGTTATTAATATTAATATGTTATTTTCTGTCCTGGTATATAAAGCCGTGAAATGTGTATAATCCTCCACACAACAAACGCTAAATCTTGCAGGGAATTGTGGGAAAGGTTCGATGCGTTGCTATAGAAATCTGGTAACTCGGGATAGGCGGAACCTGAGCAGTGGGAATTAGGGAATGATTTCCGGACGCACACAGTGGAAGGAGCGGACGTTTCCGTGCTCGGTTTTCAGTTCTGTGTTTTCGGTATGTAAAATCTTCACATTTATACAGAGGGGACCGGGAAATGTGCAGACTGTGCGCTGATATTGTTATTATGGCAGAATAGAGACCTACAGAGGGATTATTGGGAAGGAAATCCCCCCTGCTGTGTTGTGTACGGATAAAGAACCCCCCATTGTTATGTTATGACAGACACAGCATTGTCTGTCACCCTGTCATCATATCCTCTGTCCTGTCATCATATCCTTTGTCCTACCGACCTCTGAATATCAAAATCTGCCTCCATTCCATCCACACAATGCAATCTCAGCTCTGTGAGTAAACCTGCAGCCTCTGCATCTCTTTAGACGAGGAGCTGCCTATAGCTGGCCATTCATATTATTATTAAACAGGATTTATATGGCACCAACATACTACGCAGCACTGTACAATAAATAGAAGTTACAAATGACTTACAGACAGTTACACAGGAGGAGAAGAGGACCCTGGCCCGAAGAGCTTACAATCTAGGAGGTGGGGGGAGTAACACACAATAGGAGGGGGTGTATTCATTAAAGATTTATCAATATAGATGAATCCCTACACCCTTTGTCTGTTTTTATTGAGCTGCGGATCCATACCTTTGTATGGGAGACTCCAAAATATTAGGATTGTCCAGAACAAGAGACTAGGGCAAATTCTAATGGGTGCCCATGTGTGCGTTAGGAGTACTCTAATTCATTTAATTATGTGAAAGCACTTTTTTAATTTTATTTCCACCTATTTTATAAATACCTATGTGACAGGTCACCTTTAGATTAAACAGGTTGCAATCGATTCAGGGGTGAACGATCACAAACAAGCAATTATTTTTAGTTGATTTCAAGTAGCACTTTTGTTTGTGTTTTTTTTTTGTTTGTTCCTGAAAATATTATAAGATTATTAATAAACAGGATTTATATATGGCCAACATATAACACAGCGCTGTACATTAAATAGGGGTTTCAAATGACAGACTGGTACAGACTGCGATACAGGAGGAGGAGAGTACTGTAAGGCTATATACACACGTGCAATAATTGTCGTTGGAAACGAACGGCCGATCGTCCGATAATCGTTAACAAAAAAAGTGCACAACAACGCCGATGAACGAGGAATGTCGCTGGAAACAAACAACCATCCCAGCAGATCTGTTTGGGCGTTGATCATTCACTGTCTATTGTATGTATAGTCGTTCAATGATTGTGGATGGTTCTGTGATACTTTCTACTTTACAAGTCACTGCCTGCATCGTTCAAACGATCATATCTAGTGTGTGTACATTATTGGTGGATTATTTTTAAAGGATCGTAACGTTACAGAATCGTGCACAATACGATCGCTCAAAATAATCGTGAATAATCGTTGATCGGTCGTTA
>NC_092859.1:10005378-10007248 GCF_032062135.1 Pyxicephalus adspersus
CTGGTCTTCATCAACACATGGTGAGTCCCGTTGGGGACAAGACATATTCATGCCCTGAGTGTGAAAAACCTTTTGCTTATAAGTCACAGCTTGAAATTCACCAGAGGACCCACACAGGAGAAAAGCCATTTTTATGCTCGGCGTGTGACAGAGGTTTTTCTAGTAGGACATTGCTTCTTAGGCATGAGGCCGGTCATGTAGGACAGAAACCATTTTCGTGCTTTGAGTGTGAAAAGTCTTTTCTATATAAAGAACACCTTATTTGCCATCAAAGAATTCACACAGGGGAAAGGCCGTTTACATGTTCAGAATGTGACAAGAGCTTCGCGCAAAAGATAAATCTTATTCGACACCAAAGGGTTCACACGGGAGAGAAACCATATTCATGTACGGAATGTGAAATGTGTTTTAAAGCTAAATCAAATCTGAAGAGACATCTGAAGACCCACACAGGAGAGAAACCATACCTGTGTCTTGAGTGTAATAAATGTTTCAGAAGCAAGCAAGAGCTTTTCGACCACCAAAGGACTCACACAGGACTAAAACCATTTTTATGTTCTGAGTGCAACAAGTCCTTTACAACAAATTCTGCACTAACTAAACATTGGATGACTCACACAGGAGAGAAACCATATAGCTGTTCAGAATGTAACAAGTCCTTTAGAACAAGTACAACTCTTACTAAACATTGGGCGACTCACACAGAAGAGAGATTTAAATGTTCAATATGTGACATGTGTTTGTCACATAGCGTAAGTCTAATTGATCACCAGTTGATCCACACAGAAGAGAAGCCATATTTGTGCACCAAATGCCATACTTGTTTTGTAACCAAAGAAAACTTAATCTCTCATGAGAAAGTTCACACAGGAGAGGACCTATATTTGTGTTCTGAGTATGAGAATTAAATCGAATGCAAGAACTGCTCACATAACCAACAGAGACACAGAGCACAAAGTTTTCACTTGCTTCAAATGAAATGACTCCTTTAATGGTCATTGACCGTTCACTGTCTCCTTGGACATGGCAATGAAAGTGTTGACATATTTAAAATGTAAAATGTGATAAAATCTTCTTTAAAAGGCAAACATTAGGGTGCCAAATGTGGAACTATGTGATCACAATATGATTGCATGTCTGTTAATCGCTCAGGCCTTCACTGGCTAATCGTAAAGCTTGTTCTTATTACTATCATGTAACCTATTGTCTGCTTACATATTCCCATGTTAGGCATAGAAATGGCCTAGTTGAGCATACATATTTATTGAAGGCACACACCTAAGGTCAGTTCAATCATACCTGCGTTTTTGTATAGTCTGCTGTACACATTAGAAAGTTGTCAATCATGAAAGCATTTTCCATTCGACATTAGGCACTAAACTAGATTTGGTCAAGATTACAAGCAATTTATTTGCAATGCAGCATGGGATAAAGTGGTTTGCCATAGTTGGCATCAACTTACTTAAAAAAGGACCTGATTGAGTCAATTCCTAATTTTCTCATACAATAGAATGAGGCCCAGATGGGTGGGGGAGTAGCAACAGAAATTATTTTTGTCTGTTTTTCCATAGTACATATTTTTTGTTGTTCATTCAAGAAGGGTTTATTTATTTTTTTTTAAGTTTTGTTAAATTTTTTTAGGCATCCTATTAAATTGGTTTTCTTTAGTACTTACACGTGGCAGCACACAATGAATAAATACTTAATAAACATTTTGTTGAAAGTATTCAAGTTTCATGTGTATATTCTGGGTATGGAAAGTGTAAGATAAAGGTTTATTTATGTCATAGTGAACATAAGTGAACAGCCAGTAAAAATGAAGGTAGTAAAGTTTTTGCTATTTAATGGGACAGTGTGATGATTTTTTTTT
>NC_092859.1:10008368-10022197 GCF_032062135.1 Pyxicephalus adspersus
ATTCTAATATAATAAATAAATATAATAATTATACCCGGGAGTTAATCCTAAGAATTACAGGCCCACAATATAAACAAAAATTTCTACGCAAAAAAAATAGGATCACTTTTTGCATCAAAAAATGACAGAATTAGAACGCTAGGGGGGTTAATAGATAAACATTTAACGCATCACACACGATTCCCAGTGATCACTTCTCTTAGCGCTAGTGCATGAGCTGACATCTTCTGGAAAATGTGTACAGCATGGCTGTAAATGCGCATAAAAGACATTCATATATTTTCCTCCTAACCAGTTTGCAGAAAATATTCAGAAAGCAACATTTCAGAGTACTTTGACATGTGAGTGTTAAAATAATGTTTGCATTAAAGATGTTTGATGAACATTTAAATGTTCTATTACTTGTATGCATTTATGTCACACAAGTGTTATAGATAGTGTGACGCATATCTGTCTGTTAAAGCACAGTCTCCATTAGGAGTCCCTCCCTAGAGGATAACTGTCCATTTAGTACATGGTCCTCTTGAAAATGCCAATACACCTCATTTTGAGTAGGTACAGCTTACCTGACGCTCTCCCTCCACTAAAATTAACTACGTGGGTCTTCCCTTAGCTCTGCAGTCTTTTTTTCTGAAAACTTCACTAGGTCTTCTTTATCTTGTACATGCACATTTGTGGCCCCAGTTATTTCACAAACATTTTCTACAGGACTGCTGAAAACATCAGTGGACCATGTTCCTCATTGAAATTAATGTTTTTTTTACCATTCATTGAATGCATGCAGAATGATTTTCGGAAAAAAATAATAGTGAAGGTCACATAAAAGGTATGGTTTTAATATTATGTATTTTTAGACTACCAGCATATTACACAACACTTTTCAGACACCTTGGTCATGTAAATGACAATGTTTCTATGTATCATAGTCTGTAAAATGTCTGTAACATGTTGTTTATGGGGTGTTGGAGAAAAAAAATGTTTGGAGGAAAGCCACATAAACAGGAGGGAGCTTATACAAGCTCCGTGTAGACCATACCCTGCAAGATTTGAACATGAGGCTGCAAGGTGAAAGACCACCATGCCACCCTACGGGTAGTCTCCATTCATGGGTTGGTGACATGCTTAAAAAATAACCAAAGATACGAAGGACAGAATTTTTTCTTTGGGATAAAAATTATTTTTCAAAACAAAAATTATTAGTATATGTACCCTATCCCATGAAATTGTAAGGACACACAAATTCCTTCAAGGTATTTGTTTATTAATAATAATAGTAAACTATATAAAGCGCCAACAAATTATCCATATCTGTATATTGCAAATGACACGGGAGGTGGAGAGGACCCTGCCCAACCAACTATGGCTTGTCATTGATATTACGATCATGATATTATCTCCTGTTGACTGTATTTAAATGAAATTCATCTCTTTTCTCCAGACATTCAAGTGTTAATTTGTCACCCTACCTGAAAGACAAATAGAAACAAAGTGACACTGAAATTGACTTCTGAAACTATTGGAAATACCCCTTTGTTGTTCAGAATAAAGCATATTAGCCAGTCCAAAGCCAATTCATGTACGTGAATAGGGGATGGTGTAAATGAAAAGAACAAGGGGTAATTGAAGGATCCCAATACTACATCATATAAGGTAGGGTCAATGCGATTCCTCGTCTCTAAATGTCAGATGGGGTTTGGTGTCTAAATTTACTTCAGCAAAGGTAAAAGTCTTTTAACTTCTGTGGTCTTTTCTTGGCTTCAATTACTATAATTTTCCTATGTAAATGGTCCTTTCAAGTTTCATTTTTTGTTTCTTTTATATTTGACCAGGTTTAGTAAGCTCCTTTCATTTGTAATTGTGTAATATATTATTTTATTATTCTTATATGTTAGGTTATTATATTTAATGCTATCATTTCCTCGCCATCATATCACATATTTTATAACTAATGAGCTAATTTATGTTATGTTGCTCAATATATAGTTTGTATGCTATCATAAAAATATATCCTTTCATGTATATCATGCTATTTAATTATGTTCATTGCAAGTGCACGTTTTTAATGTAGATGTTATACACAATGGATTAAAACACTGTTACCATTAAATAAGGACATAGCAAAGCATACCTCAGGTGCAAATAAATTATCTGATTATCTATAAAAAATAGTTTGTTACATGTAAACTAAAAAATAAATATCTCTGAAACCAAACCTGTTTTAATATTTTTCTTGATGTTTGTGTCTCTTTGGAATTGGAAATTAAGATAGACAAAGGCCCTGATTTATTAAAGCTCTCCAAGGCTGGAGAGAATACACTTTCATCAGTGAAGCTGGGTATTTCCAGCAAACCTAGAATGGATTTCCTAAAAGTAATTAGGTATTAGTTAGCAAATGTTTTTAGTCCTGGACCAGATCCATTACAGGTTTGCTGGATCACCCAGCTTCACTGATGGAAGTATATTTTCTCCAGCCTTGGAGAACTTTATTAAATCAAGGCCAAGGCCCCTGGACCACATGGCATTCATTTTTTTTTTGTGGTAACAGGTATATGACACTTTTAGCATATTGGTGTTATGAGAAAATGGCACATACATTGCATCGCTGAAAAAGGACAGGAAAAACAGTCCTGTTGGCTTAAACCATCTCTAAAACGTTGCAATCTATCAATTTCCAAGTGATTCTGTAGTGCTTGATGCTTAATCCCAACTTCCACCATTGTAGTGCTTGTCTTTTAATTAACTCAGATCTTGAAGAGATAAAAAAATTTTACGATTATTTTGAACGATTGTATTGTGTACAATTCTGTACATGTTGTAACGATCATTCAAAAATAATCCATCAATAATGTACACACACTAGATACGATTGTTCAAACGATGCAGTAAGTGACGTGTACAGGAGAAAGTATCACAGAACAATCCACGATCACTGAACGACTGTACCCAAAATAGATTGCCAACGACTGTCGCCCAATCAGATCTTCCAGGACGGTTGTTCGTTTCCAGCGAGATTTCTTGTTCGTATGTGTCGTTGACCAGTCGTGCACTTTTTTTTGTTAATTATCGAACGATCTGTCGTGGATCGTTCATTTCCACCAACAATTTTTGCACGTGTGTAGGCAGCCTTACTGTTCATTTAAAATGTTTATTTGTAATGCATATATTAGTTAAGTCTCATGGCACACATACAATTAAAGTAAATGTAAAATACCATTTATTTTACTAAAAATGGTCTCTGGTTTTGTCCATTTCTTAGAAACAGTTGCAGCGTGTTTGCCCTACACACCACTGATTTTCAATGGTCATGATGGCTTCACGATTCATCTCAAGTTATCTTTACCAGTCAGAGTACAGTTTGTTTTAAAATCTAAAAAACAGATGAATCTGTTGTAGTAGAGTTATCAGTATTGGATATGAAGAATACAATGTGTATGCAATGCAATGTGTGCAAAAATTTGGTCAAGTTTGTTTTTTATCATACCAAGAATTAACATAATTTGCAAAGGCATATAATGTTTTATGCAGCAGTAATCCAAATCTTTAAATACCAATTTTGACTTCAAACAGCAGAAAGAAAACCAGTAAAAGCCCCATCAGATAGACCGAAATCATTGTTGTTTTTCAGAACAAAGGTTCCAATTATCCTGTGATATATATATATATATCTGTGTGTGTGTACAGCGTTGCATAATATGCAAATAAATACTGTTTATTACTAATAATATAAAATTGTTGAAAAATTGTTGTCATACTTACCTGTCATTTTCCTTCCCTGTAAACCCATACAAAAGAGAACACCATACCGTTGGGTTGGTTCCACTCCTTGATCTCCATAGGACCACCTTAGCAAAGCTATAAAAGTAACTTCCCTCTCCCCTGCAGGTGTTCTTTAACCTCCAGGGCAGTTTATTTCTGTCTAGATTTATATGTCTAAAAGTGGTACATTCTCTTTTATGAAAATGTATTTTACAGTATAAAATAATAGTATGAATATAATAAAGTTTGAAACACAAAATCAGGTCAAAATAATAAAAAAAAAAAAAAAAAAATTATTAATAAACTTTGAGATGATTTTGTGTTTCAAACTTTATTATACTCATTCTAATATATTACACTGTAAAATAAATGTTCATGAATAACA
Organism: Pyxicephalus adspersus; assembly: GCF_032062135.1. Classification (NCBI taxonomy): domain Eukaryota; kingdom Metazoa; phylum Chordata; class Amphibia; order Anura; family Pyxicephalidae; genus Pyxicephalus; species Pyxicephalus adspersus. The sequence continues at coordinate 10,012,510 of NC_092859.1, forward strand.
ATATACTGCTTTTGGACATAGAAAATCCAGTGTATTGCATTAAATACAGTTATTTTGTATTGAATTCCCACCATGCCCCTAGCGATGGCCGCACACAGACGAAAAGGACTGGAGGATGCTGATGGGACCAGGTAAGTCTTTATTTTTTTTTAGCTACCTCCAGTGTGGCTCGGGTTTACCGCATTGTAATCTGCTTTTAAAATATTGATCGCAGTGATAAAAATATTAAAAATAAATCCAAATAATAAATCCAAAAGTTTATCATTATTTTAGTTTATTATTGTACCCTTATTTGGACAAATTTAATTTTTTTTTAAATTTTTTACTAGTTATTAAATTGATTTTTTTTATAAATATTATTTATATTTATTACATTTTAATTTATGATTTATGTTTCAAACCTTATCATACCGGGGAGTTAGTCTTAAGAATTACACGCCTAAAATATTAAACAACAAGTTTCCACGCAAAACAGTGTACCTCTTTTGACAAAAATACTGACATAATCAGACCGCCAGGGAGGTTAAACAAGACATTCAATGATTGATTCATATACATTTTCAGGAAGATCCTTTCCAAGATGCATGGCTCTGAAACCTTGCTTGTCATGGTAAACGTAGATAAAGAAATTCATCTCCCAAGTCCATTTTCCTATTGAGCAGTCCTTGACAGGATGGAAGGGGGCGCTCTTGTAGGATAATAGGCCTATGCTAAAAAGAATGACTTTACTGACCAATTTCACAACTGCTTTGAAGAACTGTCACTGCCAAAGATGTTCCACTCGCTTGGTGGTTGTGGGGGCTGACACAAGTTGACCCCGGGTTCCTCATCCACAGTTGAATGCAGCAAAATCTGGAACCTGTGCTGGTGATGGGTTAACAAAGAAAACCCTTGGTTCTGCCATTCAAATAAAAACTTTCTATATATTGTGGCATCTATTTATAGATGATTCCAAGCTTTGAGCTGCATATCTGCCACCACAGAGAAAGGTTGGGAGCTAGGAGCCTCTGCCTTTCAATAAGTTGGCATTCAGTCCCGGGAAATCAGTGATAGAATGCTGCCCTGGAAAAGTTAGTCCTGGCAAGAAAGAAAAGAAGTAGCCATCATAATTTAACACCTTTCCAATTCCAAACAGTGTGTGCCCAGAGGCCACTCATGATTCATAAATGATCTGCCCATATGATCATATTTGTATTTTATCTTGTAGAATCACAAATTATCACCCTGTGCTTGCCTCTGCACTTCCTTTCAAAGTGTATCTAATATATTGTGAGAGTCACTGGTAGATATTTACTGAATATTGAGATCGTGACGTATATTTTTTAATATTTGTATTGAATATGACATGATACATGGCAATAACAGCAGTTTCTGTATTGTAGTGCTGAGATATATAAATGTGTTGAATTGCATCACTGAAGAAGTGGACTTTGCCTGCGAAACGCGTTGGGTAAGAATAATCTCAGCATTTGTGTCATGCAAATATGATATGTTCTTAATTTTTATAGACAATTTTACTGGAAATATTTTGTAATAAAGCGTTGAAGATTTTATGGAAAATAACTGTCGTGAAAGTCCCATTGGTGTATTCCCAGGTTGTTTCTTTAATGTTCATATGATCAGGCAACATATTTTGAAGCTGGTGGTTAGGAGACAGAAACGTTGAGATGCTTCTCTGTCCATAAGAAACAAAAAATATGACTTTGACTTGATGGAAACAGACAATCTTCATTTCACCTTGTCTGGCAATGTAGATCTGTCCTTTTCACAGGTACCTTGACTCTCTACTGATACAAGAGCAAAGCGAAGGCTTTCAAAACGTCTCAGGACAGCCCACCATTTACCCGATTGAAATGGGACCACCTTTTGAAAGGAAAGCCATAGGCGATGTACCATACTTGTGGGCTCCCCGTTTAAGACTGGCATCCAAGGTAACTGGAATCCTAGTCCTGTGCCTCAGAGATATTTCCCAAGACAAATTGCAATGGGAGCAAGACTATCCCAAGTCTAGTCATACTGGCCAGGGTTAAGTGAGTCTATTCTCCAACAAGCAGCAAACCCAAGAATCAAGGAAGCACAACTGGAACCCAAACATGTGCCATCCTAACAATTAACCAATGGAAATAGATGGCATCAGCCTCAGAAATATGCTGCATTCCATGTAGATAGGTTAATTGGCTTTTGTCTAAAACTATATATATTTATATTAAAATATATACCTATGGTAGGTCTCACACTTGGGCCACTAGGGGGGCGCAACTGCTTGCATGGAAGTGGTGTGAGCAATAGGAAGGGCCAAGGCGCAGAATCTAAGCAGTAACCAGGTCTTCGACAGAGCCCCTAGTGGTGATGATGTTGCACTGCTGGTTACTGCCAGGTTGTAGTGCTTGGGCACAACAGGGTTGGCAGGATGAAACACGGTACAAAACCTCAAAGCAGAAGAATAGTCGAGGAAGGCCAGGGTCAATGCAGGCAGCAAGCAAGAGAGGTCAGGTTACAAGCCTGGGGTCATAGCCTAATGGACTGTACCCATTTCTCCTGTCTTCAGCTTCCTTTTTGCAAACATTCATGGCATGTTGTGCTGGTTAGCCCTAACGGTTCCATACGCATCTGAAGCAACTCAAAGTTCAGCCCTGATTTAGCAATGGCTCAATGAGTTAATGAACAGAAGATTTTGCCATTCCCTAGTTGTTTTGGATTTTTTGGATATTTGCTAAATATTTTGGATATATCTAATATTTGTTAGATATTTTGATATATTTTGGATTGAATTCTGTTCCTTTTCCAGTGTATAGGACTTAATTTCAAATGTAGACAGTTTACAATTTGCACAGCATGTAGAATTTAACGCCAAGTTGTACTCTCTTTGATGCAATGTATTGCACCTAGCTGAGTATCCATTTGTAGGCCGTTAGACGTTTATCTGTGTCTCTTTCTGGCACACAGAATCATTTGAGATATTTCCCAAATTTTTAAATATTTCTTGATCAGGGTAAATCTGTACTCTGGCATGACTGTGCCAAAGAATGAAGTGGCAAGTATCTCATTAGTAGACCAATACCATTTCTTCACTCCCTGAAGTATCACTAAGCCCAGAAATAGCCAAATGTCATCTTTGGTCACTGGTTCACACTTGCAAACCTCAGGTGTGGAGCAGCTAATTGTTGTTCAGCGTACCTGTTTGTCTCAGCAACTATTTTATCAATAACCTCATCGGTCAGAAACAATTGCAGGTATGCCAAGGGGTCGTTGTGTTCAGCATCTATTTTCATACAAGTTCCAGTAAATGGGTATCTTGGGGGCACTGCCTGAGCCTTACCAAAGTCAATAGAGCACCAAGTTCGCACATTACTGACCTCAAGCCCAGATTTGTCGCTGTTTTCACTTTCACTGGTGAATCACTATCGCTCGATTCCACAAGTGATTCTAAAACACTATCGCTGCTTTCTAGCTGTTTGAAAACAGCTCTTGCGCTGGCGAGACACCTTTTGGAAGCCATAGATATGGTCAAGTTTCCTGTAAGTTTCCAGGGGCTTTCAAGGTCAGAGACGTGTTCAAATGAGGAAATGTGTTACAATGTAATCTGCTTTTAAACAGTTTTTACAGTATAAAACACCAAAAAAACACATAATAAATGTACAAATACATATTTTAGTGCACCAAACATCCTTGCCCAGTGCCCTGATTTACATTTTGCTCACTATTAGCCCTGACCTTGAGCTGACCTTTTGATGACTTATAATCACTTCCTGAATGTATAATCTGATCACTTTGTCTTTGACCTTGATTGTTCCTGACTGATTACAGGAGACCTGACCCCATGGCATCCAAAAGGCATCTCACCGGCGCAAGCGCTGTTTTGGAGTAACTTGTCTAATTTGTCATCAGAGATAGTGAACTGAGTGAGGATTCTGGACCTGAGGTCAGTGCTGTGTGCACATGGTGCTCCATTGACCTTGATGCGGACCAGACAACACCACCAAGATTTCCATTAACTGGGGCACCTGGGATGAAAATTGAGGCTGAATCCAATGATACCCTGGCATACCTGAGGTTGTTTTTGACCAATGAAGTTATCAAAAACAAATGGTTGCGGAGACAAACAGGTAAGCCGCTCTGTGTTTGCTAACTTTTTGAAATTTTTTGCTAATTTTTTTTTATCCAACCATGTATATGCTGCTCTGTGTTTGCTTTTATATAAAAAAAAAAAAAAACAAAAAACAAAAAAAAACATGCAAACGTATGCTGCTCAGTTTGCTAACTTTTAACATTTTTTTAAATGTTTTGCTTATTTTTTTTTATGCAAACATGTATGCTGCTGTTATGAACGAAGGTGTGGACCCACTGTGCCGCTGGCCAGGTAAACTCTAGAGGGGCGTAACTAAGCAGCCACCCGGTCTTCACTAGAGCCTCTGATGGTGAGGATAGGCTTGGGCTGCGGGGTAGCTACCAGGTGCCACTCCAGAACAATCCCCAGGCCAGTGGCAGCTGACCACAGGAGTCAAGACCAGGGTGCAGACAAGCAGAGTCCAAAAACGTAGTCCGAGATCAGGGTCAGGCAGCAAACAAGCAAGGTCCAAAAGCGTAGTCCGAGGTCAGGGTCAGGCAGCAAACAAGCAAGGTCCAAAAGCGTAGTCCGAGGTCAGGGTCAGGCAGCAAACAAGCAAGGTCCAAAAACGTAGCAAGGTCCGGTACACAGGAAAGCAGTCAGATAAATCACTAAACACAGGGTAATGCTGGTAAGCCAGAGATTGCTCAGGCAACTTCCTGTAATAGGAGGTGCCTTTAAATCCCTGCAGGACATCAGCCATAGGCTGTGGAAAACAGAGGGCGTGTGTGTGTTACCTCAGAGACACACCCACGCCAGCTCACAAACAGAGCAAGTCTCAGCATGGAGGAAACACTGATATGGAACATAGGTAGTGTTACCTGAGAGATAGAACCCGGCGCCCATGCCTGCGATTAGGAGCAGCGGCCCCGGCACGACCTGCAGTGCTAACAGCTGCTCTGTGTTTGTGAACATATTACTTGCAACCTTCACCACACTATAAAAGAACATATTCTAAAAGACCTTTTTTATTATGTTTAATGCAGGTACGTTGGACAACAACAAGGTGCTCCACACCTGAGGTTTGCAAGAAGCAGAAAGTGGGAACCTGTGACCAAGGATGACATTTGGCTGTTTTTGGGCTTGGTGATCCTGCAGGGAGTTGTGGGCAAACCCATGCAGAAGTGGTACTGGTCCAAGAATAAACTGATTGCCACTCCATTCTTTGGCACTGTCATGCCAGAATACTGATTTTGCCTAATCATGAAGTACCTGCACTTCGCAAACAATGAAGAATTTGATGAGACTATCGATCCCGCACCAAAACTGAACAAATTTTGGGATGTGTCTCAGATGATTCTAAAAAATTTCCAGCTAACCTATGTGCCAGAAAGATGTCAGCATTGACGAAAGTCTAATGGCTTACAAGGGGAGGCTCAGCTGGGTGCAGTACATTGCGTCAAGGAGGTCTTGATTTGGCGTGAAAGTGTATATGCTGTGCGAATCCTCATCTGGCTACATATGGAATACGGTGCTGTACACTGGAAAAGGGACACAGTTTAACCCCAGGTACAGCCATTATGGATTGGCAACATCTTCAGTGCTATCCCTCATTGAGCCATTGCTAGATCAGGGCTATTGTGTCACAACTGACAACTTCAACACTTCTCCTGAGCTTTATGAGTTCCTTCTGCAACACAGAACAGATGCCTATGGAACCTGCCAGCACTGTTTGCAAAAGAGAAGCTGAAAACAGGAGAAATTGTTGCCTGGCAGAAAGGAAAGATGATGGCCCTGAGATGGTGTGACACAAAAGATGTGTACTGTCCATGATGCCTCCACAGTTATAGTACACACAAAACGTGGGAAAGAAGTGATGAAGCCACAGGTGGTGACTGACTACAACAACACCATGGGAGGTGTCGACAGAGCTGACCAAGCCATGACATTCTACCCAGCGAGGTAGAAACAGCAAAGGAAGTACTACAAAATGATTTTCAGGCATCCTATTGAGCATGGAATGCCTACGTTCTGTACGGAAAAATAGAGGCCTGTGAATATTTCAGACTTCATTTTGCAAGTTTCTGAATTCATAGTGGCTATGAATAGAACTGGACGTCGTGCTGCTATCGTTGTCAACCCAGAACGCCTGACCGGTCGTCACTTCACTGACCCACTAACCCAGCACCTACACGGATGTGCGTGGTTTGCTGCTCAAAGCCCGATGACAGAGGAAGGAAGATCCACAAGGAAACCAGGTTCCACTGTCCTGACTGTGATGTTGGGCTTTGTGCGGCACCCTGCTTCAAAATAGGAGGGTTAAGCAGTGAAAAAAAAATCTTACAAAGCACTTGTCACATTCTGTACATTGAAATGGTTTCTCCCCTGTGTGAATTCTTTGGTGTCCAGCAAAATCTACCTTTCTTACAAAGCTCTTTTCACACTCTGTACATTGAAATGGTTTCTCCCCTGTGTGAATTTTCTGGTGCATATTAAGGTGGCTTTTTCGTGTAAACCACTTGTCACATTCTGAACATTGAAATGGTTTCTCCCCCGTGTGAATCTTCCTGTGTGTAGCTAATGTCCCCTCTGTACAGAAGCACTTCTCACATTCTGAACATTGAAATGGTTTCTCCCCTGTGTGAATTCTCTGGTGCAGAACAAGATAACTATTTCGTGAAAACCACTTGTCACATTCTGAACAGCCAAATGGCTTCTCTCCAGTGTGAATCCTTATGTGGTTATCAAGACTGAATTTTTGTGCAAACCGCTTGTCACATTCTGAACATCCAAATGGATTCTCCCCGGTATGCATGCTCTGATGTGCAGTAAGATTTCCCTTTACTCTGAAACATTTGTCACATTCTGAACATCTAAATGGTTTCTCTCCAGTGTGAATCCTCTGGTGAGTGGTAAGATTTGTTTTGCGACTAAAGGACTTTTCACATTCAGAACATGAAAACATCTTCTGTTTTGAATGACTCATCTTGCTTAGCTCTAAACTCTGTAAAGAAAATGAAGATTTATGTGAAATTTTATTTTATAATATACATTTATAAAATAACATGAAGCAGAATTTAAGAGCATTTAAAAATGTACAATTTTAAAAAATAATTTTTTAAAAATTGTGGGTTTGGCGTGAAATGCACAAAGGGGTTTTGTGGCTGCTGTTTGAGTTTATTATTTTTCCCCGCTGTAGTTTCCGTTGCATCAATAAAAAAAAAGAATGTTGATATGTGTTAACAAGCTTTATTGTGAATTTTTAATAAGTGCTGCATTGATCTTTTTATTAAATGTCATGACCGAGTTTCTTGGAGGAATTGAGGTAAAAATGTAGATTTGGAACCGGAGCTAAAGTTTGCCTAGTAAATCATTTGAATGGCAAGGTAAGCAGTTTTTTGCTTCTTGTGAACATTAGGCTAAAGCCCCCAGAGGGCCATTTGTAATAATCAGAATATTGGGCACTAAACTCTTGGTGAAGGTATAAAGCCGTGAACATTTTCATGAGCTGTTGCAACCCAACATCCTGGCAACCACTAACCAATTAAAAAGCTCACTGCTTTGTACCTTGACTAGTACTGGTATTGGGCTGACTGTCCAATATTTGCATAAGTTAAAAGCTGCTGTTGTATAAAACATACACAAAAAAAAAAAAAAAAAAAAAATTGCTGGATTTCCTTGCAAGATCAACAGTTATTTTTTCTGTATGCACAGAAGATGTGAATAACTAATGCAGTCATCATATTAAGGTGAAGGATATTTTTTAGGTTTGAACATACTTTATTTGCAGATATAAAAACTTTACATTGGTTCTTGATGATTGATTAACCAGAAACAAAACAATTGTGAAAACAGATACTTTGTGGTCTTTGGTTATTGTTCCCTAAATACCACAAAATAAATATAAAGCTTTGACTATTAGACAAAATACGAGGGGGTGCCGAGAAGTTCCTGGCTTTGCCCAGAAAGAAGAGAGCCAAAGTTATGAAATAACAGATATATTCAACATATTCCCTCCTGAGACTGATGCACTTGGTACAGAGCAGTTCCAGCTTTTCTAGACCATTCAAATAAAAGTCCCTTGGTTGGGCTGCAAACCAGCTCTACGCAGCATCTTTGACATTAGATAATGTCCTCAAAATGTTGCCCCTTCAGGTGTTTCTTCAAATTCAGGAACACATAATAGTTCAAAGAGGCCAGGTCACGTGAGTAGGGGGAATGGGATGGTGGACCAATTAGAAACCCAGGGTGTTCAATTTGGCAACCACAATATTGGACGTGTGAGCAGGTGCATTGTCCTGCAAAAAAAAGGACCCCTTTGGTCAACTTTTCACAGCGTTTCCTCCTACTTGCCTCCTTCAGCTGGTCCAGGAGGTTAGCATAAAACTGTCCGGTAAACCTAGAGCCCTGAGGTAGGTAGTCCTCCAACAGAATAAAATTTTTGTCCCAGAAAACGGACGCTGTGACTTTTTGGCCGATTTCTGGGTTTGGGACTTCTTCAGCCGCTGGGACCCCCTGTGGGGCCATTCCTTTGACTGTTCCTTGGGTTCAGGATGATAGATGTGGAGCCAGGTTTCATCCTCAGTCACTGACTTAGCCAAAAAGTAAAGTACTGTGCAGCTTCAAAATGGGCCAAATTGGCTTTGGATGATTCAACTCGTTCCTTCTTCTGATCACTGTTCAAACATTTAACTTAGTATGTAGGGAGATCTATGGCTGGAGACCCAGCATAGAGGAAGACCTGAGGGACGCCATTCCCTTAATAGGACCGCCCCCTGCCCCACGTGCTCAGACCATAGGTCTGGGGATAGCCTTGAGGCTATTGGATGATGTCACGTCAGAGGGGCGGTGTTAAAAAACGTCATCCCCCAGTGTTCATCATAGAGCATGTGACTTCCAGCCTGTCATGTCCAGTGCAGAGGAGGGAGGGCATCTCCCCCTCCCCCTCCCCTCTTTGACTCAGTGCTACAGCCGGTCAGAGAGCAGCTGCCTCACTGTATCTCCATCTAATAAGACAGGGATATACGGGGAGGAGCGGCATTTACCCCTAATAGAGGCAGGACCGCGTCAGGGTGCACACAGAGTAACTCTGGGTGCACCTGTCCCTGCAAGTCAAGCTTAGGGGAGGGGAAGGAACATGCCTAGTTCCTCCTTAGGGGGACACGTCTCTACATAATCCATTGCATTGCACAACAGAATCAAGTCCAGTGAATAAGATAATGTAGATAGATTTAGATGTTATATATGTATACATTGAGATCTGCTGAATATTCAAATAGTAAAAGTACATGTGCTTATATATGATATTAATAAACAACAAATGTTCATAGCAATCAGCTTTGGTATTATACAGATACCGTATATCATATACAAAAAAGTGTATCACACCTCCATAGCAGTCACATATAATAAAATATGAACATAATATAATACAGTATATTATAAGGCAGCGTAATGAAACTGCGTTCTCCTTCTGTTAGGACAATTCATATGAACATGTATTGGATCATGCCTTTTTATTGGCAGTTGATTTCCATAATAGAACATATAGGCAATTATTAAACAATACAGTTACAGAAAAGACTTGAAACTAAAGGCATCATTTAGTCCTGGAAAATAGTTAGCTTTAAGAGTGAAAAT
>NC_092859.1:10023927-10025313 GCF_032062135.1 Pyxicephalus adspersus
TACTAGGCCTCAGGGAGACGCTGGTTTGTTCCACTAGGAAGGAACCAGTAGTCTCAAACCCTGTCACTATTCCTAGGGCAATTCAGGGCTACTAGGGCCTAGGTTCCAGTGTATGAATATTCCCACCTTCAGGGTATATTCCCATTGACAGGAGTCAGGGCTAGGTTAGGGTGTCCGTAGGTGGTGACCATTTCCTTCTCCGTAGCCTTTGAAGGCCTAGTCCCTTGTCTTTATCCTTCTGTTTTCCTTCTGGTGTTCCTCCCCTCCCCCTTATCCGTGACAGTCATTTCTGCTGTTTCTCACATTTTTTCCAATAATTACAAATTAATAATTACTAAAAAAGTAACACATTGGAGAGATTTATTTTACAATGTGTCCTGTAGAAATAACAGGAAATGAGAGAAAACTGCCTTGAAATAAGAAAGTCTCCTCTTAACCTGCTCCCTCCAAAATGAAAGATAAATGGGTTTGTCTTTAGATACACTCAGTTTAAAATATTTATTGCATAAACACATCTGTGACTGACGAGTCATTGTACTTTTCTACAATATTAGAAGGGGGTAGCAGCAGCTCACAGTAAGGCCGGGCATTGTTGGTACAGATCCAGGGTGTTATCAGCTTCAGAGTGATAATTTACATTTCATAGGCTTGCCTCAAAACCAGATCTTCCTGACAAAATGTAAATACAAATATCCACACAATGCACACATATAATGTTCATTGTTTACTGTCTTTTATCCTGCTTTTTTTTTTGGTGAGAAAAATGATTTTGTATTTTCAGGAATAATTTATGAATTCTTTAATCTAATTCTTTAATCAACCCCTAGAGACGGGACCGCTAGTGGTTGCTTTGGCTTGCATGGAGGTGGTGTGAGCCCCGAGAAGGGCCAAGGCACAGAGTCCAAGCCATAACCAGGTTTACTCCAGAGCCTCGGATGGTGAGGATATTTCGCTGCTGGTTACTGCCAGGTTGCAGTCCTTGGGCACACCAAGGTGGGAAAAACATGGTACCAAATCACAATGCAGAAGGATAGTCAAGGAAAGCCGGGGTGAAGGCAGGCAGCAAGCAAGAGAGGTCAGGTCACACGCCACGGGTCAACAGCCAGGAATGCAGGAGACAGACTGAAGCCATTGCAGGCACAGCGAACACAGGAGACACTGGAAGCAACAGGAGTTACAGGTGATGCAGGGATATCCACAGACAGACAGGAACAGGGAAGTTGGCTGGGAACCAACAGACTGGACAACATGGGGTAAACGCTGGAGATTGACACAGGAAACACTGGGTTATGCAACAGGTGAACGGGAACTAGATCACCGAACTAGGTAGCTCGAGCCACTTAATGAAGACTTGTTGCATGAACACAAAATGCAGTCTAAAGCTAC
>NC_092859.1:10029882-10038574 GCF_032062135.1 Pyxicephalus adspersus
TAGAATAGAAAGATTGGATATACTAACGGGGCAGGCATTACAAAGTTGTAACAAATAATTGGGAGAAGGTAGAACACTGAAACAATAAGAGGTTACTGGATACCCATGGCATAAACAACTGGGAGCACTAAATTTGCCCTGTTTTGCTACACACCCTTTTTTACCACCCGGCTACAGCTTCCTACCACCCAGCTGAACAAAATTTCTGGGGAGAACACTGTGTATAGTATAGATCCATATAGGAAAGAGTTTGACAGGTCAAAAGGGGACAAAAAGGGTTTTGTTTGGTACTATGAGTTAGTTGTTCAAGTTGATAATTGAATTAAGGAAAAAATTTATAGCTGGCAAAGTCATTAACGCCTTGTTTGGTGGTGGCTTGGAGGTTGATTATCCATCTAGTTTCTCTTTGGAGAAGTATTTTATCAAGATCACCTTCATTTTCGTTTCCAGAGATATGTTCCAGACCGAAGAAGGATAAAGCTTTACAGTCATATTGGTGTTAAGTGCCCACATGGTGGCATACTGGGGTGGTGATTTTTCCCACCGAGATAGAGTGGATGTGCTCATATATGCGTTTTTTAAAAGCGCGTTTGGTTTTGCCGACATAAAATGCCCCACATTTACATGTAATCATATATGTTACCCCCAGTGTGTTGCGGTTGATGTGTTGGTATGGTCTGTGAATGGTACCATTTGGTAGTGTTATTGTTGAACCTTCTTTGATCCACTGACACTGTGTACACTGTCCACATTCAAATGTGCCTGATTTTTGTTTAGCAGTGGAACCATCTGTACTTTCCGATTTAAAATGGCTCGATACAAGGTGGTCCTTTAAGGAGCACAATAGCTGCCCTCTTGGCTGCATAAGAAAGGATATCTTTATTCCTCTCCTCCCTCCCCATTTTCTTTGGGATAAATAGATCTATACCTACTTGGTAAGTAGGGAGCTAACTACTTTGATTTGAATCCAAAATCTCCTCTTTAACACTGATTATTATTTTTTGAAACTTCTAATTTTTTATTTATATTTAGACTAGATTCTTACAAAACCCCTATTTAGGGTATATGAAACAAAAAACAAATATATGAATAATAAAACTGGACCTAATCTACCAGGACAACATTTAAACAATCTTTTTGCTTTGGGCTTGGACATATCAAACTGCATACAACCTGAATACTGCTTCTTTTAACCCCCTACCTGCACTCCAACCAAACGTGAGTAAACTATTGCCCTTGCTATTAATTTGATGAAAATACATTAATTGGTTGTTTTTTAATCATCAGATATGAAAGTTTAAAACGAGATGTTGATTATTCAATTGAAGTTTTTCTTTAGCTAACTGTGGAATTATTAAGTTCTAGACATCCATATAAAAGAAGGATTATTATGTTTTAATACAAATTATATCTCCAACAAAACTATATTATTCAATAATCTTTGACAATCTATATGCTTATATCTTGTATTTGTACGTTATAGAAATCATACAATCTCTGCAAATTTATACCCCTGAAGAAGCCTATAACAGGCGAAACGTGTTGGGAAACATGCGACCCTAACAGGTCCCCTTCTTACCTTGTTTTCAATCTTTATATGTACCTTGTATGACATTGGAAGGAATCTTATGTCTAGATTTAGGTATCCAAACTCTGTGACAATAACAGGCATTTCAATATTGAGCTTAAAATAAATATGTACCCTTGATGTATGTACTAATTGTAACTTGAAAATACACACTTGATTTATTTTTACACAAAAACCTCTTGAGCCTGAAACCTCTTTCTTTCCCCGTCTTCCCCTTATACCTATAATATGAGCTCAAGATATTTTTATAAGTTTAAATCACTATGTACTATGTGTGCTGATGTGCATTGTCACCTGTTGATATTGTCAAATGCAAAGCAACACCTACGAAAAACCGACAATAGAGCTTATTATTGCACACTGACATGTTGATTACAGTGAGGAACTGAAAACCACATCAGGGGAATAAAAATGATAGGTGTTAATGAGCTCATCAGGTTTTCTGATAGTTCCCCTGGCTAGAAGAAATCACTGTGGCCTGGTTGCGGCCTAGTCGCAGCTATGGAGACGAGGACTTATTAGGATTTGTGACAAAGGAAGGAGGCCCTGTAGGTATGCTGATAGCGCCTGACAAAACTGCAAATGTCCATGGGAAAAGAAGGGAGAACAGGAGGATTTGAATAAAAATCTTGTTATGCTAAAAAGCATAGGGAGGCTGAGGCAGGAGCAGGAAAATATGGCAGCCATTTTCCCTGGGTGACAGGCCATGCCCCCTAGAGTCAATGTTTATTAAAGGTTATTTTATATATATATATATATATATATATATATATTTACACACACACACATACACACACATTTCAGGTTTTGTAATTAACTTATATCTATAAAGCACCAACCTATTACGTAGTGTAACACAGAGCCAAGTTATCTGACTGCATGTTTTGAGGATGTAGTAGGAAAACCAGAGAATATCTATAAGTGACAATCTTCAAAAATTGCTCTTGCAAAATGTTTGTTTTTTTCTGTAATAAAAGTCTATTTGTGTAAAAAAAAAAAAAATTAGTTAAAAAGATTTTTTTTTTTCTTTTTTCAGGTTATCACTTATCATCCATATTGTGCTGAGACTTACTGATGATTGTCCACACGAGCCAAGGATAATATTTTGCATGGCCAGGTACTCCGAATGAATGTTTCTGAATGTGTAGGGGACAATCTCACATACACAGGGATTAGAACCTGGGACCCCAGTGCAGCAAGGCAAAGTGCAGGCCATTTTTGCCAATATGCTACTCTTTTTTTATATATATTATAAAAAAAACCCAAAACATCTGTGCCACCATCAAATATTAAACCCACCCAGAGTTGCACAAGGCATTAGTTTTCTTAATAAGTAATAAAAGGACATATAGGCAATCCTATTTCGAGAATATGTCCCTGGTGATTAGGTAAATTTATTTATTTTACTGTTTGATGTGTAATTTTGCAGATTGACAAATTCCTGTCATACCCTGGATTCTCAATGTGCTGGAACTGCTATCACTCATTACAGAAGAAAGGCCAACAACAATGAAGCAAGAGCCGACTATGGAGGTACAAGCATGCTATGTGTAGGGATGACCTCTCAAACCTTTAGTTAAGAGAAGCAAACTGACCATACCATCATGGATCTGCTTTGGTACATGGTGCGGTCCTAATACATAGGCATGTAAGAGAGGGTGGAATGATCACCTGGGATTTTTGAATAAGTGGAGCAGCATTTCTTAATCTTTATAACTCCAAGGAGCCCTTGAAATTTCTTTTAGATATTGGGTAACCCATACTTACTATGCCACAGCTCACAGTATATTATTGTGGTGGTCAGTGGGAAGAATGTCCTTACATTGCCGGCCAGTGGGAAGATGGTCACCTTTACAAAAAATGTAGTGGTGTCACTTAAAGTTACCTAAACTCAACATTTTTACTTTACATAGAAGGGTAGACAACCCTTCTATATAAAATAAAAATACACAGCGGTCAAGACTAATGGGAGTGCAGAACCTCCCAGGATACCTACGTCACGCATCCCAGGAGGCTCTGGCTGCTCCTACTGCGCATGTGCAGAAGGGGCATCTTTTCCTCCAAGGGGAATGCGCTGCATGGACAGATAGATTGACTCTCTTTTTCCCCCCCTTCAGCAGCTTTGTCACCTTATTTCGCATCTGTGCAGTGACGGTGCAAGAAGACCAAAAGAGAAGGCAGAAGATGATGGGACCAGATTGCAAGAAGGATCAGTGCCATCGAGAGATCTACCGGCTTAACGGTGCCATTTTTTTTGGTTTTTAGTTTACCTCCGCTTTAAACTGATTACAGAGGCACAGATTGCTCATAGTTCAAGGAACTCCTAGCAACCTCTGGAGGAACCCCGATTGAGAAACACTTAAGTGGAGACAGAAGCAATAAGTAAAACAGAACCCTGTAAATTTTCACATTGAAATATGCATTGTAAATGTTTTAGGTTCACACTTTAAAGATTAAATTGTCAGTGATTCCTTTCTGATTATCACTTTTATTTATCTCTTTACTAAATAAAGAAAAAGGCCTAAATAATATATCTACTGTGCACGTGCAGATCTAGAAGGACAGTGTCACTCCAGTCTGCAGGAAGTATAAAGAAGTGAGCAAATGGGAGGACTGATTATCCCATCCCCACCGCCAGCAACATAGAGGAAGGAAAGCCACTAAACAGAACACACAATGCTGTGCCAATCTTCACACACTGCAACAGTGAGCTGCTTGTGAAAACTGTGCAATGGCCATTTCCCCCCATGGTATGTGGATTGATTACTTATTACTTATCCAGCACTAGGATATTTACTTTTTCATGTCTAACGCAGCAATTGTATCTATCATGCTAGAAACCAGACATACACTACTGTAATTACTAACATTAAGACTATACTATGTTCTTGTATTAACTGTGACAATGGCTCTGCATTTGCAATTTCCTGCAGCTCACTGATGTTCACCACATTCTTAGAATTATTAGGAAGTACCTCAATTGGGGGTAGGGTGCTTTAAAGAGAATAAAAGACACAGGCTCACAAAGGGTGAGGGGTGCTGCATTACATTTACAAACTTTAGCTTCACTGACTCTAATTTCACACACAAGCTGTTTACACTACACAAACATATTTGCTTTACTTTTAATACTTTCTTTGTATTTTGGACTGTTTGTATATTTTGATGCTTTATAAACATACCAATAATCCAACTTGCTACGCTTTTTTCTGAAATCATTCAGGGAATCGCCTTGGTGCCTTAATATCAAATAATAAGATCAAATGCTGCCATCGTCCACAGGCCAGACAACCAATATTCCAAAAAGATAGACAGTGCAATAGAAAAAAATTACAAAGAGATGGAAAAAACAAGAAAATACACAAACAATGGCTTTGCTATAAAAATAAATAAAATAATAAAAGCAGCATACCTTCACCATGAAGTTAGGGGGCAGTTGTGGGAGCACATGGAGTTGTATAGCAAGTGTTAGTGCAGATCCAGCTCGGACTAATACAAACATCTGTGGATTTATTGGATATATAAAGGCAGGGATGGTGGGAGGTTTCCTCATCCAGTGACCTTAGGCTGGGTGGTGCCTATTCTAGGGTGAGATAGTTCTGAGCTAAAGCAAGAGCTCTATACTAATATGATCCTGGTATTATTCATTGTGTTATATGTTTGCATGTGCCATAAATTGACAAATGTTTATTAGTTTGATTACACAGTAAATTCCCCTTTATCCAGCACCCGCAGTGATTGGCAGATTCTGGATAAATGTAGATTATGGTTGCTTAAGTATTTGTAACAAAGCATATGTATTTTTAGGGACTTGAAGGTGGAAAAAATATTTAATAAAGTTAAAATTACATTTATTGAAGTAAATATTTAAAAAAAAAAATCAAAAACAATACAGAAAGTTTAAAAACATACTCCAACTGTGCACATTCAATTGTATACTATTCTCCCAAACAGAGTTATAATACATACATGAGTTTATACTTCCCACAGTAGAAATACAATGAATGTGCAATCACAAGAGTTTTCGTCTCAACACATTTACGGATAAAGCCGCTTCATCAGGAAACAATGCATACATGCACAGAGGAGGTAATACTAAAAATGAATATAAGCAGTATTTCAATATATCAAGTATCCTCATAGAACATATATGAATACAAAAACATATAGCAATTACATAGCTATCAGTGTAACATCACTACCAACTTTGTCTGGGATGGAGGGGATCTCAGGAGAAGATGTGTACAAACCCACATATAGGAGTCCAAATCTATTTGCACTTGTCCTTATAAAACAGCCCAAGACCATCTTTAGTGAGCATGTACTGTGCATGTACCTTTGGCATTTGGTATATATTTGTAGAGTAATGAGGTCAGAAAAAGATTGAAAATATAGTGATCAAAAAGTGCCATGTTAGGACACTTATCCACATTTCCTGCCAGCATGTACACATAAGTAAGCTTCGCCTCTTGATCTTCATAGGACCACTTTACCAAAGCTATAAAAGTAACCTCCCTCTGCCCTGCAGGTATTCTCTGTCCTCGCTCCAGGACCAAGCATTTGTTTTGCTGGAAAACCTTGGAGGGTTTTTCTTGGTTACTTTTATATTTAATAAATCATTCAGTGTTCTCCCCAGCCCCTTCTAGCTGGGTGTACCACCCGACACTTTTCAGTAACCACCCGGCTGTTTTTGGGTGGTTACTGATGAGTTGGGTCACAATACAGGGACTGCCAAACTACTCCAGTTTGCTCTAGTTGCAGCCTTTGTTAGGTGACCATCAATGTCCTGCTTACAGCAGGCGCCATTTTGAAAAATCTTTTCTGTTTTCTACTGCTTTGGAGGTGCTATGCTGACTGGCAGGAAGTCAGATAGGACATTTTATTTGTTGGTTTTGTTAGGTACATATATATGAAAAATATATTACTTGTTTTTAGTTGCTGGCTCACCTAACCTCACCTGTGACACAGGTAGGGGATGGATTCAGGAGATGGCTGTCTAATTTTAAAAAGAGTCTTTCTTTATGTTGAGTGGTATAAGCCCTCCAAGAAAGCATACCAGGAAGTCAGAGCATGCTTCTTTCCAGCTCAGTCTACCGTGCCTCTAATAGAAGGTGTGTACCAAAGGATGTGTCTCCATGTAGGCCAGTGTCAAAGGGTGCTAAGGCTTCCTTGAGCAATGTGCAATTTGGCAATTCAGCCAGGCATTTATCCCACTGACCATTACACTGACCAGCAATGTACGATTTGTGCCTCCAAGGTCAGCTAACTCTGACACCAATTATTGTTTTGGCTATTTGTAAAGGTGACATTCGTCCCACTGGCAGCAGTGCAACCAGACATTTATCCCACTGTCTATCACACAAGCGTACAGTGATGTGGGGATTGTGGAAATGGTTCCTTAAGACTCAAAAGTTGTTTAAGGGGCTTTCCCCAGCTTAAGGTTTAGAAAGATGGATCCAAGCCATCAAGAAAATGGAACTCTCCTGCCCATTTTGAGTCCATCCGCAGATCAATGCTGGGCGTGTGGCACACAGTCCTTGCACTTCAAACTTTTTTGTGCATCTTGCTTTAAAAAAAACAAAGATAAGGAAGCACAACCAAGCCATGCATTATGTCTGCGCCAGATATTTCCCTGCCTGCCTCTCAAGTACCGTACTATCTGTTCAGCAAAGGGATAAAAGCCCTGGAAAAAAACATCTCAGAAAGACAAGACACCTGGCGTCTCCCAGTTCTATTCGCTGATCCTCTAGAAGAAGGAGAAAGTTCACTCTCTCAGCTCCCCGAAAGTAAATCATATTGGGCATGTGACACAAGAGCATTACCATCTAAGCGGGTGTGTGCCATATGCTCTAAAGAAGCAGGCCAAGATAAAGTGAATCAAGGCTAGTAGGAAGTGGCTGTTCATCACCTAAAGAAGTTAAGAAGTTATATCCCACATTTTTAGAAGAAATGTCCAATTTTTTTCAGTTTAGGGTCCTCGGGGTCAGTGTCTAGATGGGGACTTCAAGCAAATCTACACCACAACAGGTCTGGCTGTTGCCCAGCAGTAGATTTAGGATTGGTGTCATGTTTTTGAGATGGGCAGATAACAGGGCCTGTATGCTTCCAAGATCCTATTTGGAAGAAAGTATACAGAGGATCACAGGGGGCAAGTTGCAAGGGTGTGGCATGGGCATCAGTAACTTTTTTACATAAATATGCAGGAGGCAAGAGATTTCCTTTCAAGAAATTTGTTAACCCTCAGTAAATGGAACCTAAAAATCCAGGTTCTGTAGTCGGATAGTCTAAAAAGAGCTTAAGGAAATCCTTTTGAGGGTGTATCCATCCAGACGTCAAAGATAGAAACAAGATTGTCCAGGTTTCCGGCATTTGGAAAAGCACGCGGACACCCTGTGTGATTTCAGTCAGGTAACAAGGGTATCAGATAGAGTTTTTGTCAGGCTCTCTGAGATTGTGATACTTGCACACAACAGTTCTAAGCGATTCATAGAAATGCAATGTGCTTCTATGTTCAAAGAACTGGGACAAGCATTGGTGCTACTTTCAATAGGAGAGTAAGAAAGAGGATTCTATTCCAAACTTTTCATAGAACGGAAACCTCTGTTGGGTTTAGGTCAATTCTGGTCCTGAAGGATTTAAATCCCCTTCACACTAGAAGGTTTTGTATGATAATTTTGCAGATGACCTTGTCATTTGTATGGCTTATTGGATGATTTCAGTAGATCTAGCAGAAGCTTACAGACCTGTCTCAATTGTGGAATGCCACCAGACATTCTTCCTGTCTGCTATGTTTCAAACACCTCCAGTTTACCTGTCTACCCTTCAGTCCTTCAGCTCCTGTCTACCCTTTCAACTCCAAAGATGTTTAATAAAACATTTTTCACAGTGGTAATCTTGCTGTGGTTCAGAGAGTCAGCCTACGTCACTACTTGAATGAAGTTCTTTGCTGACAATATCAAAAACCAAACTCTGACGCTGGTGAACTATCAGAAGAGTCAGTTAGGTCCTATGCAGGGAATAGAAATTTAAGGATAATATTCCATACGGTGAAACCTAGAACGCGTTTGCCTTTGTACAAAGTGTCACAAATAATGGTGTGGGCTC
>NC_092859.1:10038775-10048033 GCF_032062135.1 Pyxicephalus adspersus
TACATAGAAATATCTCAACTTCTCTGTTTCCTATCCATCAGCCTGAAAATCTGTTGGGTGATCATATGAGCAGATCATTTCTCAACCACAAGTGGCCGCTGGGCATAGACAATTTTTCAAGTCGATAGACCTGCTTGCATCTCCAGTTATGTCCATGTGCCAGCAAATACGGGCCATAACCATGGCACAAGAAAATTTATTTTTTTTCCCTAAGTTTTAGAACCAATAGCATTGATCTTGAGAGCTGTTCTGAAAATAAGGAAGGATTCAGAAAAAGCAATGGTAATTATTTTCCAATGGCTAAAATTGGAAAGATGTTAACTCTAATTATGATGGCTACTTCTTTTATTCTTTCTTGCCAGGACTAACTTTTCTTTGGCCGTTAGCAGCATTCTATCCCTGACTGCCCGGACTGAATGCTAACTTACTGGAAGGCAGAGGCTCCTAGCATCTGGTTATTCTCTGTGGTGGCAGATATGCAGCTCAAAGTTTATAAACATCTATAAATATATGTCACAATATATAGAAAGTTTTAATTTGTATAGCAGAAATCAAGGGTTTTCTTGGTTAACCCATCACCAGCACAGGTTCCAGAATGTTCTGCATTCAACTTCGGAACTCAGGGTCAAATTGTTAAGGTCCAAGTGTCAGCCCCCACAACCCACAACGTCTTTTGCGGTGACAGTTCTTCAAAGCAGTTGTGAAATTGAAGCCTTCAATAAAGAAATTCTTTGCAGCATAGAACTTGCCTCTGATCTTACAAGTTCTCATGGAGCTTCCCTTCCATCCAGGTTTGCTCAACAAGAAAATGCACATGGAAGAAGAAATTCTTGACTTACTGTGACCATGACAAGCAAAGTTTCAGAACTACGGTATGCACCCTCTTGGGAAGGAGACAGATTGCACATATCTTCATAAAATGTACTGTATCTGCATCTCTATAATTGAATGTCTTGTTTAAGGTGTATCCTGTGTATCACTCCAACTGAGAAGTAATTCCTCAGCCTGGGGACAGTCATTTTCTGAAAGTTCTTATGAAAATTAGGAAGATTTTCCCCAATGACCTTCAGAGAAACAATGATTTTATAGTTGTGGATGTTCTAGTCAAGCCTCTCTAGTAGCCCTTTATGGAGCACAGCAGTATCTTTGACAGATTTTGCATCCTAGGGTTTTTATTACCATGTGGTATGCCTACATGATGGGGGCTTGATTCTATTGCAGGAAGTCAAGAAACCATCAACTAGGGAAGGGGCAAACTTATAGACTTAATTTACAAAAGTGTCTACTGAAGTGATCTGTAATTAACCAGCTGTAAGTCTTCCAACAGTGGCATTGTTCGGTAGTTTTTCCTCCCCTTATATCATTGCTTGCTACTATGTGTACTTGCTGTCAGGAGGAGTGTCAGGAAAATGGAAAATTGTTGCCATACTTACCTGTAATTTTCCTTTCTGTAAACTCCTCCTGACAGCATATTTCCCTCCCTTATACTGTCGCGAGCTTGTTACAGAACAACTGCAGGCCATAGGGAGGTTACTTTTATTGCTTTGGTAAAGTGGTCCTGTGGAGAGGAAGGTGCGGAGCTTACGCATGTGTGCATACTGTCAGGAGAAGTTTACAGGAAAGGAAAACTACAGGTAAGTGTGGGAAAAATGTTCCATTATTGTGAGCATTAAGCAGACATTATTTATAAAAATTGGCATATGTTACCTAGTCCTGGGACTAAAAGTCACAGTAAACCATATTACAGTACTGTATTAGCAGTTCAATATTACCCGCCATCATTAACCTTATATCAGTAGCAGAACAATAGCAATGCAGTACAGTATATGCAGAGTATAATTAGTTACAAATCTACTCATAGTTATATACATATAACTATACAGTATAATAAGAATGCCGCACAAAAAGCACAGGCCAGTATAATGGCAGCAGTAGAAAGAAAGACTATACCCAATGTAGACAAGCCAGGAAACCAGTAGAGGTCCTAAATATTGACGTTTGGGGTGCACATGGGTAGCACAGGAATGGTGCAAGAAATATTGGCCTACTATAGCACTATGCAAAATCTATTATAGTCTTCATTTTAATATTTTAAATGTTTATACATTGTTTTCTCCATTTGTATTTGATTGTTTTTGTATTTAAATAGTATATGTTGTCAATTGTCATTGATAATGAAATCAGGGTGTCACTTTTTGAGCCAATTATCATGAAGTTTATTTAAGTCTCCTTGCTAGTAAATCCCCCCCCCCCAGGAGTATCATTTGACTATTTTCATTGATAATGAAATTAGGATTGGTGTTATTCCTTAAACAAATAACATTCATTTTGCACGATTACCCTGAAATATGCATATTTAAGATGAGTCAGTTACTAGAACCACTGACAGATCAGAGGAAAAGACACCTCTATACTACTCTAATGCAGGTATTTGGATACATATCGAATGAATATGTATGAATCGTATCGTATGAATGTAGCCTATGTACATATTTTTTCCATTTGTAATTGATTTTATTTGAATCTTTATTATTTAATATACATTACATTTTAGCCTCCTCTATAACTCTTCTTTGTAGTGTTTTTCTATACATACCTGCCTAATATAGTGTCATTGTATATAAATAGTCCTTGAACAGATAGGGCTCAAGGGTTTCAGTTCACAAATAGGGTAATCGAAACAAATGTCTATTGTGTTGATGCATAAAAGCTCCTTTGATATATATGAAGTGTAAAATTGAAAAATTTTTATGTTTTATTTTTATAACACATTAATGCAAAAAAAGTTTGAAAATATTTCTTTGTGCAGTTTTTTTTTAATATTATTTTGATTAAAGTAGACTGAAGGACATGTCACATTATTAAAAGTTACTATGGAAATTCATACTTTTATAATCGTAATTTTACTGTATGTAAAAAATCCATGAGGTTGTGTCATATTATCTATTAACAATATCTATTAATATTTTTCTCATATAACTAAATGTTAGGAATAGAAAAAAAAAATTATTCTAACATTTGCAGCATTTGGTCACCCACAGCTCCATACAGCAGAAGTATTTTCAAACAACTTGCGTTGATTGAAGAACATAGGTGTGCTTTTGAAATCATTGACTGTGGTATACGGTAACATTAAAAATGCAAATTAGTAACATGGGAGCGTGATGAGTCTCAATTTTGTTTGCCATTTTTAACAAAGCTCCCACATACGTTAGTGCCATTTTGGTGTATTTGACTGTTGGCGTGCTTTTGAACAATTAATGTGATTTTTGCCCTTTGTATTGCTGCTGATATTTTGTCTAACCTTGGTATCATACTTTGTAAGTTTGAGAGCAATACATGCCGCACTCAGGTCATCTGTCAGTTTCTGGTGTCAGATTTGATATCTATCAAAACTGAAACCAGCTGCTCACAAACATAAAATGATCCAAACAAAGTAAGGAAAGCAATCCCAAGTGCTATGTAGGACCTAACATTTTTGGCAGAGAATTCCACACTCTAAGGATTTCATTTTCAGAACTAACTGTGCTGTCATTTGTCATCCCTTCTATCTTCTCTGTGTGGTTCATACAGGGTTGTCTCCATCTTACGAAACTGTAAAAAGCTGTTACTAAAATTCACCTTTGCAGCTGCTTCAATGCTAGAAATTTTGCAAATGTTGTAGAATTTTAAATGCATTTTTTAGATTTGGAAAATATTTCAGCCGCCCACTTTTAAGGTCTCTTTAAAGCCTTCAGCTTTCTCTCAAACGTTTTGATATCACAAAACATCTTTTCTGCTGTTTTCCCTACACCGTGTAGTTGTTTGTTCAGTACATCTAGGTGTAGTGTAAAATCTGTAAAAAAGATGAGGTTGGTAAGCCAGGCCATATCGGTGAGCTGTGAATGTTCCAGCCTTTTATTCATAAACAGTCTAACTTCATCCAAGGAGGCTACAAATCTCTCCAGGACTCGTCCTCTGCTCAGACACCAGTTATTATTGTACATAAGTAAACAATTATACTGTGCCTGAACTTCCTCTAGAAGTGCTGGAAACTGTGGAAAATCTAGAGCACAAGCCATGATGTAATTCACCATTTTTGTCACATCTTTGAGGACATTGTTAATTTTTTTGCTGCTTTCCCTGGCTCAAAGAGCTTCTTAATATATAATACAATAGAACTGAATGACTTGATGTTTTGTCTCTTTAACAAAGAACTGTATGAAACCAGATATTGCCCCCATTATAGAAGGTGCCCCGTCACTAGTAATTGAAACCACTTTTTCTGATCTTATGTGACAAAAAAGCCTCCTTCACAGCATTGTAGATATCTATCCTTTCATGTAATTCAGCCAAAGACACCAATTTCCCCAGCTCTGATTTTCTCTTAATCAACAATCTTAGGCAGTGATTCTTAGCTGGGGTTCCTTCCGAATTTACTGACCACCAGCACAAGGAGGCAATGGTCTATTATTGATCACCAGCTATTGGCCTGTTCGTAAGGCATCTGAGTGCATTTCCTACCTTTGATTCCCCTCCGTTGTTACATACGTTGGACCTACTTCTTGGGGAATTTGCATAAATAACATGAAGTGGAGGTGTAGCGCACATTTCCTAAACATAGGAGGTGTGCAGACCTTTATCATCCGTACAAGCTTTCATTTTCCCATTAGCAGGAGCCCAGGTTGGTTCCTATGGACAGCAGCCAATACAAAGTTTCCCCTGACAATCCCAGTACAATGGGTGCCATGTCTGTCCTGTCCTCTCATATAGTGCATGCACAGACCATACAGAGCTGAACTCTGCACACCCACCTATCCCAGCACACCAAGCATTGCATGGGTCTTAGCAAAAAATTTCAAAAAATTAGCAAACAATCTTGGCGGTCCTGCCTGGTCCACATCAAGGTCAATAGGACACCATGTGCACACAGCACTGACCTCAGGTTCAGAATCGTCGCTCAGTTCACTTTCGCTGTCTGATGACAAATTTCCTGGTGAATCACTATCGCTGGATTCCACAAGAGACTCCAAATCGCTATTGTTACTTTCAAACTCTTCCAAAACAGCGCTTGCGCCAACTAGATGCCTTTTGGATGCCATGTGGTCTCCAGCAATGAGTCAGGAACAATCAAGGTCAAAGACAAAGTGATGAAATGATATTCAGGAAGTGATTTATAAGTCATCAAAAGGTCAGATCAAGGTCAGGGCTAAAAGTGGGCAAAATGTAAATCAGGGCACTGGGCAATGATGCTTTGTGCACTACAATATGTAATTGTACTTTTATTTTATGTTTTGTAGTGTTTTTTACTGTAAAAAAATTCAAAGCAGATTACATATTAACATGGTAATTGATGTTTGTCACACCTACCCTGTTTCCCCGATTATAAGGCACTCTCTTATATTTTTTGAAATGCCAAAATATGCCCTGGGTCTTATTTTCAGGGGATGTCTTATTTTTCCATGAATTTGTCAGGATTTGGCTCCTGAGTCATTCTGGGACCTTACAGCCTCAGCTTTACAGAAAACTGTTACGTGTACAAGGTTAGTTACAGAGGATATCCAAGATAACCAACAGCTCGGAGGGACAATAAATGTACTTCCAGATAAGCAGGGGGAAGCACAGGTCTGTCACTAACAAGACCACAG
The DNA here is from genome assembly GCF_032062135.1 of Pyxicephalus adspersus. Taxonomy (NCBI): domain Eukaryota; kingdom Metazoa; phylum Chordata; class Amphibia; order Anura; family Pyxicephalidae; genus Pyxicephalus; species Pyxicephalus adspersus. The sequence goes on from NC_092859.1 coordinate 10,044,403, forward strand.
TCCATAGAACTTTTTGTATGTGTGTAATGTCATCTCCTTTACTCTGGGTTGTTAGAAATGTTATTCCAGCAATGTTATCCTGGTGGGTTCGTGAAACCAACAAATTTGCTAGGTAAGTCTGGAAAAACAATGACAACAAGAAAAAAATACAAAAGTTCCAAAAGGCTTTGTGGTTTTCCTGGAAATGGCAGGCAAATTGACAGCAGGCAAAAAGGACTTTTACGTGGTTGACAGCGTCCAGGAGCCAGCATAAACATTAGGACATTGAGAAAGGGTGAACTCAATAGCAACAGTCACTGCTGTCAAAAGAGCAAGACAACGCATTGTTATTTATGCACTCCTACCTAATTTATGTAGCTGCATAATGTGTTTACGCTTTATAAATCCTATTTAATAATATTAATAAGAATTGCTAGCTGGCATCATGACCTGGATGACATGTGTTAGGAATGACATTCATAAAGTTGTAGACAAGTAGTGCGATGACATTAGGAAAAAGAATGGAGGACCAGAGACGCAGCGTGGGTCAGCGAAAGCAGTAGCAGTGTGTGGCCTCTGGATAGCTATCGCCAGGGAGACTCCATTGGTAAGAGTCATAGAGAGCTGGGTGTAGTGCATCGTCATGCCAAACAGAAGTGTACAATTTTAGTAAATGGTGTACTGACAGGCGGCAGCAGCAACAGCATGAAGAGGTGGCAGTGGGCCCTGAGATGGAGCGTGGATTTTTCAACTTCCGTGAACCAATCTTTAATAGACGGAGTCATCCCCTGCTTCCAATATCTAGGTATAAGAACCCTGGCAGCGGTAAGAAAATGATGAAGCACATCAAGTTTGGTGGATTTAATGGACCCCGGGATCATAGATGGAAGGTTCACTCTGGTACTATTGCGTATGTCAGAGCCCACACATTCATTAAACACCTTAATAATTGTTTCCCAAAAACAGCAAATGCCAGGACACTCCCACCATACATGTAACATGGAACGGCAGCATCTGTCTGAGTGTTCCGGGGATATACGGTGGTGATCCACCGGGCTAAGGTACCACTGAGACAAGATCTTATAGTTAGTTTCTTGAGCTCTGCAAGTGAGAGTAAGTTTGTGTGTTAGGGTAAAGGACTTCTCCCAGTCATCTGCTGTCACTGATGTGCCCAATTCCATTTCCCAGCACTGGGTATATGTGGGGACACCTGCATTGGCTTCCTGATTGAGCATTCCATAAAGAGTGGAAATTATCTGTATCTATGACTGGAGGGAGGACATTGGCGGGATAGGACCATTATGCAGAATGTCTGGTGTTTGGTGGCTGACCGGATTAGAAAATCTACTGCATGCAATGTTGGGGGAAGGCTGGATTGTCAAAGTGTGGTGTCATGGGACCTGGGTGTGTAGACATTTTCCCTCCTTTGATGAGGTTGTCCCAAAGTCATAAAAGATTGGACGTGAGACCGGGTATAGACGTATTTGTGCCAAGGAGCTGGCGATCTATCCATGGGAGGGAGTTTAAACCCACTGGGGAGAGGGATTTCTCTAGAAGGACCCAGCTCTTCCTTTCTTTATGGTGGAACCAATCAACCAGTCGTACCAGTACTGAGGCCCTATAGTACACCATTATATCTGGGACCCCCACCCATCTGTTTAGCTTTAGCCAAAATAGGATAAGCTATGCGAGAATGCCTAGATTTCCACAAAAAAAGATCGGAAAAGATTTTCCGTAGGTATGCAGTGGGTAGGTAAATAGGTCCAGTTTGACATGTGTATAATAGATGGGGCAGAACGTCCATTTTTAACGTGTTAATCCTTGCAAACCAAGAGAGGGGACAGATGAAGAGCTGGGTCTGCCCCTAGAAGATGAATAGATCTCTGTATTAGCAGTAAGCATATTCTGCTTCTTTTTAATGTTTGGTCATTAAATGTCTTAATGATACAGGGCCCATTTCTTTCCATCCAGTATACTAAATTAAAACAATGTGATATACAGCAAATGTTGTTTTTTTGTGTGGGGGGGGGGGGGGGGGGGAATGGGCTTTTTCCTTTGTTACTTTGCCCATTTTGTGCACTGTAAGATCTGCTAAAGGGGTTCTGACCTTTTTTTGGCATGGTCAAGCCATCCTTCAAACCAGTGTAACACTTCAAAAATGTCTTCACCACTTGATTCAGCAGATGTGCAAAGCAGGAACCTTGAGAACAATTGCCCTGGAGAAGCACAACCATGACAATGGTTTATTGTTTTCTACCACATTGGTGATTTGAAGGTAGCAGGGGGAGAACCAGGTTTGTTTTTCATGGCAAAGAGCAACTAATAAAGGACAGACTTTTCCTATTCAGAATGACTAAATGGAGGATTTCATAACAGCTCCTGAACGTACGTATGCTATATTAAAAAGTAGAAGAGCTTAGCCATGGTAGTCCACGGTGGGGGGTGGTACTCTTATGAAGTGAAAAAAGAAGCTGAATCAGAAGGGGAGTCAAGCATGGAGCTCATCCTCCTTACCAACCCACAAGGTAATAACAGATCCCACTGCTGGGACATGTCAGTGCAACACAAGACATTACATACTTTCATATTTCAAAACTTTGAGGGAAGTATTTTTCTATGAGATTCACATCAGTCCCTATTGATATAAGAATTTAGTTAGTGAGTTCATGTAATTTTTATTTACAATCAACCTGTATGTCTTTGTAGTCATCCTGACGAGATGGACTGGGTTTATGGTCAGTTAAAGACACCAGGATTTCCATAATATAAATAAAAAAAATGTGTATGTTCTGCGTGAGTTTTTCTAATCAGGACTGTGCAAAGTTTGTTTATCGGTACAATGAGAATTACCCCTTCTTTGTCATCGTGAACAAAACTTTAAAGCATCGTATTGTATACATAAATAGGGTAGGTGACATGTGGTTGTTAACATATAATTTAGCTTGAAGTACAACAATCATTTTACATTCTGTCTACCTTTTTGACCTTTCTTAGGACAGTCCCCATAGTTATCAAAGCAAAACTTGGTATGAGGAGCAGTGTGCTCATGCTAAAAAGTAAAAGTGCTTGATTGGAAGAAGTAACTATAGTTAAACAATATATCCTACTTTCTCATTGTTAGTTTATGTGGAGTAATTTTATAATAGGGGAGGCAGATTTGGTGATTATTAGGTATGGATAAGTGATTGAATGAGTGAAAAAAAGTTTCAATGAATAAAGACCTTTCCAGGGATGTTTCACAAACAATCATTATTTACATTTTACCATCACATTACATACAAAGGTCACAATGTCCCAGAGGAAGAAGTCAAAGAACACAGAACACTTTAAACATCAGATATCATTAATGTGAATTAAATATCTCTATGACGCGTTTTCTAGCAAATTTCCACTTCAGATGAAAACAATGTAACAAGGACTGAAATGTGAGAACATACCATGTTTTGAAATAACAATGTTTAGTTTGAGAAATAATGGAAGCTTTGTATTTTCTAAGGATGCTGTACACACGCTATAAGTTCTGAATTAAAGCTGGCTTCCAACAACTTGTATGGCAGGGACTATTACATTAGTTGGCATGCTGAAGATAGCTGGGATTGTACTTCTGTTTCCTGGTCAAACATTCTCCAATGAAAGACTATAAGATGAAGAT
>NC_092859.1:10050819-10114025 GCF_032062135.1 Pyxicephalus adspersus
TCATATATATATTTAAATGAAGCAAACAACATAATAGAAATGCCAAAAAAAACTTTCTTGTTTCAGGTATCCTCCCCATTAAATAGACAGCTTCAATTATTCTTCTAATGTAATTTAGGGTAAATATACATAACATTTTGGTGTTGCTTCTCTATTTTCCTGAGTTCTTCTATTGCCTATAAACCCTATTTAAGTAGTTTTGCTTTGATCTCACAGCTGGCAAACTGACTTGGTTTATTACCACCCCAATTCCTATACCCAGCGCTTTGTAAGAAAAAAGGTGCTGAAACCCTTAATCTTAAATACAAATCAAGTCGGGATAAACCAGGGTGTATAATTGATCCATTGGTGGACTGAGGATGTATTATAATGTATTGTAATATATTGTATAATTATAATTAAGGTACCAAGTTTAGAATGTATGTAGACCCCCATCTTCCATAGTCCTGACCCTGTCTATCTCCCCCCACCCCTCCTCCAGATACGGTGCCAGACCTTTCCCCCCGAGAGCACACCAGACAGAGATATGTGAGGAAAAGAGAGTGAGGAAAGCTTTTATGAGAGCTTCAGAGTTGTAATTCTTCTTTTCCTTTTCCACTGCCTTCACCGGCTGAGCTGTTATTGTTATTGCTGACACTTGTTCCCTTTCACATACTTTTAAAGACTTGGGGGGGAAAGGTGCCGTAATGCGGTTCCTGTGTGTTCAATGAAAAAAAAAAGCCCTGCCCATATCATGCAAATTTAGGTTTAGATACCGTGGAGTAAAAGGATCCCTTTCTGACTGCCAACTTTAACTTTGAATATTGCACATTATAGATATTGGTGTGCATATTTACGTAGTATTCACAACTTTAAAACCAGTAAGAAAGTGCTTTCACCAGAATCTCCCATACAACTACAAAACCTACTCGGTACCATGACCAGACCAAAATATGGTTAACCAGTAAATCTATTTTATTAACACACAATTATTGTGCAAACTTTCTACATAACCCTAAGTGGGCAACACAGTATAGCTAGCAAACTTCCAGGAATCATAGTGATACCTAATAAACATTTATATGACCTAATTGTTGGTGCTCCTGCAGATACTTTTCTTGTATCCCCAATAAACGCCTCCATTATTCGGTCTTTTTTGTATTTACAGAACAGCAAACCTCGGCTGACGTTTCAGGTTTTAGCTCCTAAATCATTCTGTGACCTTAAAACCCAAGCCTTACGGAAAACTGTTCCATATGCAAGGTTGGTATAGATGATAACCAGGAGCTCTTAGGGGCTATAAATGCATTTCCAGATGTGCATGGGGAAGCAAGGGAGATCTGCACTAAAAAAAGATCAGTCCACAACATTTTCTGTATGTGTGTCTGTCTGGTCTTCTAGTCTGAGTTGTTGGCAGTGTTTTTCTGGCCAACCAATGCCAGATTTCTGGTAAGTTTGTCTCAACACCCCTCTGACCCATGTTAGGGCTTTAAATATACTAACTCAATACTGAAACCCTATTGCTGCTTTATGGACAAATGCGATCATGCTTACCTGCTAGTTTGTGTCTTGTAGCCTACCATATTTTGCATGAACAGCATGGTAATATAATGTGTGGAAATTGTCTTTTTAAATGATTATTTAGCTCAAAAAAACTGTATTAGAAGAGTCAAGGAGGCTACCATTGCTAGCACCAATTTTTCTCTCTCCATCTATCTATCCTGTAAATACTGCAGTGCAGCCCATATTTGTCTCTCATCTACAGTTCTTTGTTGTCTAGTATTTGTAAGACAGGGTGTTTGCAGTAAAGAATATGGTCGTATATCCTATGAATGTTAAATAGGACAAGGCCTAATATTTGATACGAAGTGTACTTACTGTTATGTATGTTTACAATTATGCACCAGAGAATTCACACAGGAGAGAGACCATATAAATGTTCGGTATGTGACAAGTGCTTCTCACAAAGTTCTACTCTTGCTAGTCATCAGAGGATTCACACAGGAGAGAAACCATTTCCATGTCCAGTATGTGGCAAATGCTTCTCACAACATTCTAATCTTATTACCCACCAGAAGCGACACACAGGAGAAAAGTCATTTAAATGTTCTGAATGTGGCAAATGCCTCTCATCAAAGTTTGCTCTTGATAGGCACAAGAGAATTCACACTGAGATGGCTACATGATTTTTTTTTTTTAGTAATTAATGGGCAAATTTTAAGCAACAGAAATATCAACATTTTAAAGTAAAAGCATGTTGATAAACATCAACAATAAAATTTAGACTATACTTTGCTTATATGAAGAACTGATACTGCTGATGTTTGCTTTACAGTAAATAGTAACTTAATGTGCTGTCAACTAATCTATATGTTATAGATATCTGGAGACTAACTACAAGCTGGCTACCCTCTGGTACAGGACTGATCGGCTTGCCAAGCTCTTTCTATATACTGACGGCACTTGCTGGAGATGTGGTATAGCTCAGGGCAAGCTAATGCATATTTTTTGGGAGTGCCCCAAATTGCAGTTTTATTGGAACTGAAATTATCCTTAAACTTACAGATGTTGATATCAAAGCCAAACCAGCCTTGGCGCATCTTCATGTCTCTGACTTCTCGTGCAAGGTGTACAAGAAATCTCTTTTGAGACCTCTATTGAACGCTGGTAAAGCCTCTACATGCCTCTGCTAACTAAATGGTATACTTTTGTACTTTTGGTGGTTAATTTATTTAATGTGAGTAGATTTATGTAACTGATGGGTTTGTCCTCCCCTCCCTCCTTTCTATTTTTCCTTCCTTGGTTTGAAAAATTAAAATACTCAGGTTCCATTTCGTTGTACACGAACCTGTTTATTATTATTATTTTTTATTATTATTTTATAATTATTATTATTATATTATTATTTTTATTATTGCACTTTACATGTATTTTTGGTTGTATAACTTTGACCCATACTGTACGATTTTTTTTTTTTTTTTTTTTTGTATGAGCCTTGATGTTTTTTTACAATAAAAATTTTGGGGGGAAAAAAAACTAATCAATACAAGCCTATGTTTCTATATACAATGTGACCCAATTCCTATGTCTGAACATCAACAGAAAATATAAATAAAGGGACAGATAAGAGAAACTTGAGGCAAACCACTGCTGACAGACCAAACAGATGGCAACGTCTTTTGGTGTCGAATCAGCCATGGGACACTACCACCCCATTAACCGTTTAAGAACTATTCTACTTTTATTGACTTCCGAGATTATGCGATTGGACTTTTTTTGCTTGATGACATAGAGAGGATGGAAGGGGCCTTCCCTTAGGTGAATGACTATATACCTATAAAGATTGATGTATGTCCTTGTTTTAGTCAAAACTTCTACTATTTTCTAATTTCTAATAATAATTATTCTAACATTCTGCCTGTTGTGGCTAGTAGTGTTGGTTCCTGGGATTGCTGGATTGGATTCAGGATGGGATGAGACGGTGAGATAAATATATCTAAAGTGTATAACCTGATATCCTACAGAAGGAGTTTAATCTTACTCTAAAAGGACTTTTGTGGTATCTCTCTGTATACATCAGTATTAACTATATAAAACAGTACAAAATGAATTACCTGTGCTTAAAGATTTATCCAAAAATATGAGCTTATATCACATACTAAGTTATTAGTCCAATCTAAATCATTAGAAGATCATATATCCATCACCAATTATAGTGATCGGTTATATTTTTCATTTCCAAGGGAAAATCAATTTTTTAAACAGCCAAACAAATTAATTGTCCAAAGGTGTGTGCACAGGTTAATATGGGTATTAACTCATTTATCCATAAATTATACATGCTGTATCACACATGGCCAGGCACCCAGATGGATATTGTTATACATACCCTGTTTCCCCGATTATAAGGCACTGTCTTAAATTTTTTGAAATGCCAAAATATCCCCTAGGTCTTATTTTCAGGGGATGTCTTATTTTTCCATGAAGAAGACTACAGTACACATTTATTGTTGAAAGTCGAGTGTCTTATTTTAATTATTTTTTCAAAAATCGGGGGTGGCTTATTTAATGGGGATGTCTTAAAATCGGGGAAACATGGTAGTTAGTTCTATTATTTAGCCATGCCACAAAAGTCCTCTGAAATGTACTTTTCACAAGTTTGCAAAGATTTTCAATCTGTAGAAACTACAAATTAGTTTGGAGACTGAGACATTGGACCTGATTTATTAAAGCTCTGCAAGGCTTGAGAGGATACACTTTCATCAATGAAGCTGGGTGACCCAGCAAAACACGGCATGGATTTATTAAATCATTTCCTATTTGTAGCAAATGTTTATAGTTCTGGACCAGATCCATTCCAGGTTTGCTGGATCACCCAGCATCACTGATGAAAGTGTATCCTCTCCACCCTTGGAGAGCTTTAACCCCTCCAGTGTTCTAATTTTGTCAGTTTATTGATGCAAAAAGTGTTCCTATTTTTTTTTGCATGGAAAGTTTTAATTATATTGTGGCTCTGTAATTCTTAGGATTACCTCCCAAGTATAATAATTACATTTATTTATTATATTATAATATAGTAAATAATTATAAATCATTAATATTTGAAAATAATGAAATAATAGACAACAACAATGTAATTTATTAAAAAAACTATTTTATCAAAAATTTCTCACTGAAACTTTCCAAACATAGGTACAATACTATTGATAAATAATAGTGTTGGTCAAATAGCTCACTATTCAATTCAACCGCTATTCGAACGCCATTAAAAAAAAAAGGAAGTCTTTTTTTCTGTTGCTGGCAAGGCCATTTTATGGGGCGAAGCCATACACAGGCTTCAGAGTACAGGCAGATGTCTCTGAGGGGGGGTCTTTCAGTCAAAAAATTAGTCAGCTAGACAGCTCTGTTATAAGTTACAAGTGACAGGTGGCAGCAGGAGGAGGAGGTGGTGGGCACTGAGATGGAGCAGGGACCGCATTGGTAACTGGCATCAAGAGCTGGGTGTAGTGCATCATCAATGCCACCTAGATAGCTGTAATGCCATATTTATGAATGGAGTACTGCAGGTGGCAACAGCAGGAGGAGGAGGCGGTGGGCCCTGAGACAGATCCTGGACTGCATTGGTAACTGGCATCCAGAGCTGGGTACTGGGCAGGCAGCATCAGTTACAGCATGATGAGGAGGCGGTGGGCTCTGAGACTGAGCAAGGACGGCATTAGAGGTTGAGGCCATCACCTATATGGACAGTGTAGAAGCTGTAGCTATTGGAGACATGAATGGATTAATGAGATTCCAGTCTGTCCCTACCTACTATATAGCGAAACCACATGAAAGGGAACGCTTGGCGGAATCAGCGGGGAAAGAGGACCCTGTTGAGCTTGAATCTAGTCTGGCATCTAGAGCTGGGTACTGGCAGTGGGCAGGTGGCTGCAGTAACAGCATGAAGAGGAGGCGGCAGGCCCTGAGACAGAGTGTGGACGGCATTATTAACTGCCATCTAGAGCTGGATACCGGGCAGGCAGCGGCAGCAACAGCAGGAGGAGGAGGCAGTGGGCCCTGAGACAGCAAGGACTGCATTACAGCTTGAGGCCATCATCCTTTATTGACAGTGTAAAAGGTGTAGCTATTGGGATGAATGAGATTCCCACTGTCCCTACAGTGGCGGTGGGGACGTAGTGACGTAGTGTGGATGGCTGTGTTACTCCTCCTGCTCTTACTGCTGCCCTCTGCTGAGCTCAATAACTTCATGGCTCAATGTGGTCATCCAGGACCTCTCGGTTCCCATTAAATATACCGGTGTCTCCCATCTCATCCCCCCAACATATATAGGGGGACTGCTGTCCCACTTCCCAGTTCCGGGGTAACATAAACAGAAATTCAGTCCGATAAAGTGTTGTACCGATGGATGAAGCAGACGACGTGGCCTTCTACATTCAATCACAAATTTCAAATTACACACTTGCATTACACACTTCGGGGTGTCATTAAAGATGCACTACACCCAGCTCTAGGTTCCAGTTACTAATGCCTTCCACACTCCATCTCAGGGTCTGCTATCGAGTGAAAGCACATAAAAAAGAAACGGGGCTTTGCGGAATCAGCGGGGAAAGAAAACCCTGGGTACTGGGCACTAGGCAGTGGGCAGGCAGCAGCAGTAATAGCAGGAAGAGTAGGCGGTGGGCCCTGAGTTGTGTGAATGGCATTGTTAACTGGAATCTAGAGATGGGTACTGGGAGGAGGCAGTGGTAGGCCCTGAGACAGAGCAAGGACGGCATTAGTGGTTGAGGCCATCACCTATATTGACAGTGTAGAAGCTGTAGCTATTGGAGAAATGAATGGATGAACGGGATTCCAATCAGTCCCTAAGTGTGGACGGCATTAGTAACTGGCATCTAGAGTTGGGTACTGGGCAGGCGGCAGCATCAGTGAAAGCAGGAGGAGGAGGAGGCGGTGGGCCATGAGACGTGTGGAGGGCATTGTTAACTGGCAACAAGAGCTAGGTACTAGGAGGAGCAGCTGGTGGGCCCTGAGACGAAGCAAAGATGGCATTATTGTTTGAGGCCATCACCTATATGGACAGTGTAGAAGCTTTAGCTACTGGAGACAGTGCTGTGTAGGGGACTGCCTTTTCCTATCTGCAAGCTGTAACTTTTTGTAAAATGCGGCATGGACAGCATTGTTAACTGGTATTTACAGCTGGGTACTGGGCAGGCAGCAGTAACAGCAGGAGGAAGAGGTGGTGGTCTCTGGAACAAAGTGTGGACAGCATTAGTATCTGGCATCTAGAGTAGGGTACTGGACAGGCGGCAGCATCAATAAGAGCAGAAGAAGGAGGCGGTGGGCCCTGAGACGAAGTTTGCACAGCATTAGTAACTGGCATTTAGAGTTGGGTACTGGGCAGGCAGCTGCATCAGTGAAAGCAGGAAGAGGAGGCGGTGGGCCCTGATAAGTGTGGATGGCATTGTTAACTGTCATCTAGAGCTGGGTACTGGGAGGAGGAGGCAGTGGCCCTGAGATGGAGCAAGGATGGTATTGGTGGTTGAGGCCATTACCTATATGCACAGTGTAGAAGCTGTAGCTAGTGGAGACATTGCTTTGTAGGGGACTGCCTTTTCCTATCCGCTAGCTGTAACTTTCTAAAATGGGGCATGGACAGCCTTGTTAATGGGTATCTGGCATCTAAAGTCGAGTACTGGGCAGGCAGCAGCATTATTTACAGCAGGAGGAGGAGGCGGTGGGCTCTGAGACAGAGTGTGGATGGCATTAGTATCTGGCATCTAAAGTCGAGTACTGGGCAGGTGGCAGCATCATTTACAGCAGGAGGAGGAGGAGGAGGAGGTGGGCTCTGAGACGGAGTGTGGACGGCATTAGTATCTGGCATTTACAGTTTGGTACTGGGCAGGCGGCAGCATCATTTACAGCAGGAGGAGGCGGTGGGTTCTGAGATGGAGTGTGGACGGCATTAGTATCTGGCATCTAGAGTTTGGTACTGGGTAGGTGGCAGCATCATTTACAGCAGGAGGAGGAAGCGGTGGGCTCTGAGACGGAGTGTGGACGGCATTAGTATCTGGCATCTAAAGTCGAGTACTGGGCAGGCGACAGCATCATTTACAGCAGGAGGAGGAGGTGGTGGGCTCTGAGACAAAGTGTGGACGGCACTAGTATCTGGCATCTAAAGTTCTGTACTGGGCAGGCGACAGCATCATTTACAGCAGGAGGAGGAAGCGGTGGGCTCTGAGACAAAGTGTGGACGGCATTAGTATCTTGCATCTAGAGTTGGGTACTGGGAAGGCGGCAGCAGTAACAGGGACTAGGAGGCGGTGGGCCCTGTGACGGAGCGTGGACTGCATTGGAGGTTGAGGCCATCACCTCTATGGACAGTGTAGAAGCTGTAGCTAATTGAGACAATAATGGATTAACGAAAATCACACTTTCCATACCTCCTATCTAGTGAAACCACATAAAAGGGAACGGACTTGGTGGAACCTGTGGGGAAATACATACATTTTTTATTATTTGTGGATATCTAGCAAGAGCTATCACATTTAAATATCTGTATTTGTCTCACATAAATACATACATTTTTATGAGTTTTAGGATATAAACCAAGTGCTATCAGAATAAAATGTCTGTAATTTTTGGAGAAAAATATATAATTTTTTATGGCCTTTTGGATAGATACCAATTACCAACTGCTGTCAGAAATAAATATCTGTATTGTTTGTAGAATAATACATCAATTTGGCTTTAGAGATATATAGCAAAGTGGGATCAGAATGAAAGATCTGTATTTTCTGTAGTGAAATATAGAATTTTTTATGGTCTTTTGGATCGATACCAAGTGCTTTCAGAATTAAATATCTAGATTTTTGGGAGACAAATATAGAATTTTTTATGGCTTTGGAGATATATAGCAAAGTGGGATCAGAATGAAATATCTGTGTTTTTTGGAGAGAAATACTGAATTTTTTATGGGTTTTAGGATAGATACCAAGGGCTATCAGAATAAAATATCTGTATTTTTTTCTACAGAAATACAGACATTTTTAGTTTTTTTTGTGATAGATTGCATTAGGTATCCTAAATTATACCTCTTGTAATATATCACAACAGCCAGAAAAATTTCTATATTTATCCATAAAAAATACAGACATTTCATTCTGATAGTACCTATCCAAAAACCCATAAAATTTTCTTTATTTCTGTAAAAAAAATACAGATATTGAATTCTAATCCCACTTGCTATCTATCTAAATAGCCATAAAAACAACTGTATTTCTCTCTAAAAATACTGATATTTAAATATGAATCATAATTAAATATCTGTATTTTTTGCAGAGAAATATATACAATTTTATGGCTTTTTTGATAGATAGAAAGTTGTAGCCTGAATTAAATATCTGTATTTTTTTACAGAAATGTTTCTGTGTATTTTGAGAGATTGCAAGTGATATAAGAATTAAATATCTGTATTTTTTACATAAACTAAGAATTTTTTATGGATTTTTTTATAGATAGCAAGAGTTATCATAATTCTGCTGAAAAAAGCCTTCATAGTTTGGCTTAGATGACCTCTTCTGCTGCTGCCACCCATGCCGCTTAAAGCAGTTGTTTGGCTCCCATGGCTGGTGGAACTGCCACAGGGATCCATGCTGCTGCTGCTGCTGGCAGCCAGAAAGGCTGAGCACAAGTCCTCTACAAGCACTTCTTGGTAGTGCTGCATTTTAGGTCCCCTGTATTGGGGCAAGATCAGTTGTTGTATGTGTTGCTTGTAACGTCGATCCAGTAATGTAGCAATCCAATAGTCATCAGTCTTTGTTTTTATGTGTTGTATGTGGGGATCTTTGGCTATGCACTCCTGCATGAAGGCTGTCTGTCATGTGGTTCAAACTATCAGAGCTGAGGAAATTCTGGACCCACACTCCTGCGGGTCAACAGCAGCACAGGGTCGTCCTCCTCCTCCTCCGCATGGTCTTGCCATTCACGGAACATGCCGCCTTGTGTTTGGGTGCATGGATGCCATGTACCCTCAATATCCTCCTCTGCCCCTTCCTCCCCTTCTCCCATGCAATGTCCTCCTCATCCTCTTCCATCTCCTCCTCTTCCTGGATTTGTGGTGCACTATGCCTAGCAGGCACGCATGTCTGAGATTATGTTTGAAACGTTACATCATAATGCAGCGTCCGCTCTGTGTCCTGTCCGAGATCCACCATCATCTGTTCCAGCAGGCATATGATGGGGAAGGTGTCACTGACACAGGCCTGATATCTGCTGATCATCCTGGTGGCCTCTTCAAAAGGTGACAATACAGTGCACAAGTCCTCAATTGGCAGCCACTCCGCAGGGCTGAAGTAAGGTAGTGTAGGTATATGTCTGAAACGAACAGACTCTGACACATAATCCACCACCGCTTTCTGTTGTTCAGCCAGCCGCTGCAGCATGTAAAAGGTGGAATTCCACTGTGTGGCCATATCACAAATTAACCGGTGCACTGGCAAGCTGAGACTTCGCTGTAAATCCACCAATCTGGCACTGGGTGTGTATGACCAGCGGAAATGCGCTGGCAATTTTTTGGCCTTCAGCAACAGCGGCTGGAGGTCTGGGTAATTCCTAAGGAACCTCTGTACTATCAGGTTCATGACATGAGCCAGGCAAGGTACGTGTGTGAGTTTCCCACAACGCAGGGCTGCCAGAAGATTGGCCCCGTTGTCACACATGACCTTGCCGAGCTGAAGTCTGTTGGGAGTTAGCCATATGTCCTCCTGTTCACTTAGAATGGCTGCGCCCATGTGGCTGAGGAACCCAGGCTTTGCAACCTCAGGACTGCGTGGCAACGTCTGAGTTGTGCACTGAAATAGCAAACTGCAGGTTGTTGCTGGCGGTGAACAGATGCTGCCGAATGGGAGGTGTTGGGTCTCCACAGCAAAGTGTCCCTGGAGGAAGAGGTTGAGGCACAAGAGTCAAAAGAGGAGGTGGAAGTGGAAGCTGAGGAGGAAATTGCATGGCGATGTGTTCTGGGTGGAGGTAGGTATGCAGGCCTTGCTGCCACCAAATTTACCCAGTGAGCTGTATAGGAAATATATCTTCCCACTCCATGCTTGCTCGACCAACTGTCGGTTGTCAGGTGCACCTTGCTAGAACCAGAGTGCTGCAGGGCCATGGACACATTGCTCTGCACATGTTCATGCAAAGCAGGAACACATTTTTCTGCAAAATGGTGTCACTTAACGCACTGTGGGTTTGCGCAGAGGAACGCGTAACGTAACGCATTGGAGTCCACAAGCCGGTAAGGGAGGAGCTCTAACGCAATCAGCTGTGCAATTGCCGCATTGATCAACTTTGTTTTGGGGTCATTTGGGCCATATTTCCTCTTGCGCTCCAGCATCTGGGGGATGGAAGGTTGGATGCTGCTAATGCTAACCACAGAAACATTGGACGATGGGGGATCATCATCATCATCATCAGAAGAGACAGTTTCTTTGTACATGCCAAAAAGGAAGCAGCGGCCTTTTGGAGCCAGTTTGAATTGGCTTGTCTGGCTCAGAGTGTTCGGGTGAAAAGTAAGTAGGGGGAAAGCCTGTGAACTGACTCTCTTTGTCAGATGAGTGAAACAACTGAGCATCTTCAATGAATGCTTGTAGCCCCGCCTCTCCAACACCTCGGTGGGACTCCTCTACATACTGCTGTACATGAGACTTTTCAGCTGCTGGCCTGTGTCTGGGACTAGGATGAAGGGGGTACAATCACTTGATCCAGGGTGGGTCATGTACTCCACTAACTCTTGTTCATGGTGTGGTAATAATGGACGCCCACCACCAACAGCAGCGCTTCTTGTTCTTGGGTCTGCAGCTAAAAGCAAACTCAAACCTTTCCTCTTTGGCCAGAAATTGTAGAAATTTTTTGTGGGGCTTGACACCCTGCAAAATACTTTGTAGCTAATATGCCTCACAAAGTTTAAATTTGTACAGTAAGTAGATTTTTTTATTAGGGGGTTGACACTCTTATTAACAATTAAAAATATACTTGTCACTGACAAAACAAGCCAGCATACAACTTGCCATATTTGCCAAATTGGGAATGTGAATCTGTTTTCCCTGTTCACCATCATTAGTGTAACCCAATAAATGTCTGCTAGTCTAATAGACTGGTAATGGACTATGTCACTTCCTAGTGTTGTATCTGACATCTCCTCCTCTTCTTCTTCTTCATGACCACTTCTCTCTACCTCCTGCTTTGATGGATACTTATCGTATTAATCCCACTGCCTAATAACATTTCTTCCTCCTTTTGCCCCAGATGCATTAAATTGAGGGTCACTTCTAACATGAAATAAGAAGGATTACATCACTGATAATGCTGTTTCCCCAGTGTACAGATTGTGTTACCTTCTCTATAGGCTTCCACACATGACAGACAACACAAAACCAAAGCTTCCTGTGTTTATTTTGTTCCTACAAGTGTTCCAGTATATGTAATGTTGATTTCCAGCAGCCAAGAAGGTCATAGATCATTTTGTGGATTGAAAGACCATTCTGTCCTTGCAGGCCACAAATGCGTTTTGTGCACTGTAAGATCTGCCAAAGTGGGTTCAGACCTTAAAGTGGGTTCAGACCTGGCCATGGTCCAGCAAGCTAGGTTATATCTATGCTCTCACTCCTGCAGAAGTATCTTCTTCTTAGGTTATATACATAGAGTTGTGCATATGAAAATAATAATATTTATAAAGTATCATATACAAATTACCAAAAGTGAAAACATTGCAGCTGTTCCTAAAATGCAGGATCAGTTTGGTTTGAGAAATAATGGAGGTTTTGTATCTTCCAACGATGCTGAGAACACCCGATAAGGTCTTTAAAGGAGCTGGCTTCTACCACCTTGTATTGTAGGGCTCGTATCACCAGTAGCTTGGTCAGAAAAACTATCCATTGGCATGTCAGAAGATGGCTGCGATTGTACTTCTGTTTCCTGGTTAAATATTCCCCAAAGAAAAACTGACAACTACAAGATGAAGATGCAGAAGGAGAAAGATGAGAAAGAAGAATCTACAGGAGAGGTGAATATGGCCATTCCTGTGCAGGTGTAGCACAAAATTTAAAATGACAATGGGCCCCCAAGGACAACAGTAGCTGTAACAGGGAGAGCAAATATAGGAGAGCAAATACTATTTGTGCCACTGTCAATGCCACTACCACCATCAGCATGACCACTACTGCCAACAGCTAAATCACTTCTGCAGCCAGCAGAAGCAGTGTAGAACCATGACAGTGAATTGAAATTGTGTCACTTCTTCTTCAACACTTGTCTTTTGTAGCAGCTCTGGATTGAATACCTGTTGTGCATCATCACACAGCTCTTCTATTTCATAAACTCTGATTTCTGTGATTTACACAAACTATTTGTCTCTGTTTTCTAAGAGACTTCAGAGACATAAAAAGTGACTAAAAATAGAAAAGTGCTTATAAGTGTTGAAGATGAAGCAGAGTAATCCTGTCTACAGAGTCACACATCACATTCACTGTATATTTCTCTGCTATAACTGGGATGATGAATGAACTAGCCAGTCCACAAGGAGCAAAACTGGACTGGGAGTAATCTGCCCTCACTAACATGACTAATGGGTGCTCCTTCTGTCTGCTACCCCTGGTGGTGGTGTGGTTAGTAGCAGTGCTGCTGGTGCCCTACCTCTTACTGCTAACCACAGTGAGATGAATTCTTGATCCAGACCCCAGAGGTTTTGTTTATGACAAGGGACCACTAGTAACTGCCGGCCTCCCTTCTATTGCCAGTCCTGTTTTGACCTGACATTTTAAACCCATCAACAGTCAAACTGAGATGCTGTGAGTTCTGCTATATCCTGTTTTTCCAGCTGGTGGCGCTAAATAGCTGATCTACCATGAACTGCCACTAACAGGTGGTACAGAAAAAACTCATTATGTATGCAAATAGGAGTTCCCTATTTAAGAGCCTGCCCTGCCCTATATCCTTGCTAGATCCTCAGGGTTTTTTCTTTTGTATTTTTTTTTTCCTAGCCTGCGCCTTTGTATGGTCCTGATCCTGTTCTAAACCTGTTAAATCTTGGCTGAAGTTTTGTCGGTACCTATGTTTTCATATTAGATTGGTATTTCTGAGTTTATCAAAGTGTTTGTATATCCCCACATGGAGATATTTGCACCATTCACACAGTAAGCATTGACCCGCACCCTCAGTAATCTCACATCTCAGTTTTATGTTGCTATTAGTGATCACCTGCCTCACTGCTTGTGCCGCTCATGACAGATGAGATAGACTGGTGAATTTTATTAGCAACAATTGGAGAAAATTTCCTGTGTGTGACTGGAATAAATGCTCTAACAATTTCCCTATCTTGCAGCAGCAGAAAAGGTGGCCTTGGAAATGAGTATCTCTCGGTATAACTGTTGTAACATTTAAGAGTTTTCTGTGTTGCAATATTCATTGTTTGCAACAAGAAAAAAATGTAACTTTACCAGTATTTTGCTGTTCGGCTGCCTATAATATGCCACTATCAGTTCTATTGCTAATAGACTTTGAGCCTGTTTTTTTTTTTTTTTAGCTTTGCCTTCCTAATAAATATCTGAAAGAGAAATTCAAATCTGCATGTCAGGGGTTAATAGTAACAATATACCTTGATAATTTGGACTTCTAACACCTAGAGGGGTTTTCACCTCTGCTGTACAAATATTGCATTGCATGGTATAAATTCAGTTTAATTTTGTCAATGAAATCAGTAACACTCAAAAATATTTAAAGGTTAAATAGTATAAATGCCAGAAATCACCTAATTTCCAGGCTTTTTGAAAATCTCCAGATTCTATCCATGGCAAATAATTTGATTTAACTTTTGGTTATTAGTACATTTTTATTGTGATAAGTGGCAATAAAGATTGTGCATTCACTTTCCTTGAGGACCTGCAATGTATCCCTTTAGTCACAGGTAAAAGAAACATTAGATCCATATCCTTTTCCTCCCAATATACCTCCTAGATCTCACTCTCTTCTACTTCACATTCACAGGTAGGAGCAGTGACATTATTGTCTTTCACTCTCTTAGTAATGGCGGCCTGTTCCTTAAGAATAGAAATAGTTTGCAGATTTGACTCTTTCCTTGCATTGAGCATGATCTATACTTTTTTCTTCTTTTTGGAGCTGATCTGATACCACCTTGTATACACTTACTATGTGATCTCCCACCACTGGTAATAAATCTTTTTACTGCAATATTTTCTTCTGAGGCATTCTTTAATTCCTAGCACTTTCCTCTTGGAAGGCCTTAACCACTTTAGGAAAAGTCAGTGTTTTCACTTGGGTGTGCAGGCCAATGTTTTGTGTTTATTAATATATATTATTTATATTTCTATTGACCCCGTGTTTTTCAGTTGTGGAGCTCATGGGCAGGAAAACTGCGTACAAGCCTTCTATGGTTTTAGGCATTGTTTCCAAACTGCACAAAGAGATAGAATCAAATGTAATTTCTTATTTCTTCGCAATTATCTATACCTGAAACAATTCTTTTCCTTTTGGTCTACAGTTGAGGATATCATTCTGTACTAGTTAGTGGTGAAACTAACAAAAAATAAGTTACTTTTCTGTATTTTAAAAAGAGGTAAATCCTAACTTTTTTTTTGAGGGGGGTTGGCATCATAATCTCCAAGAATCCTTGGAGCAAATGAAGCAAACGGGCATTTAACAGAAAACCAATAACATAGCTGGCAAACTGACTTGTTTTAAAACCACCCCAATACTCTAAAAATGCAAATCAAGGTTTAGATACTGTGGTGTCCTTGGTCCCTTCTTGTGCATATTTAAGAAGTATTTATATGTTTAAAATCCAAAAAGGGTGCTTTCTCCAGAATTAAATACCATTCTTAATTCTTTCTTTTTTTTTTCTTTTTTTCAGAATAGCAAACCTTAGCTGATTTGTCGGGTTTTGGCCCCTGAGTCATTCTGGGACCCTACAGCCTCGGCTTAACAGAAAACTGTTACATATACAAGGTTGGTTACAGTGGAAGAGGGGAAGCAAGGGGGGATCTGTCACTAACAAAACCACAAAAAACGTGTCATACAATATTTGTTTTCCAACAAACCATAATTAAATGGTATATTCAAGAAAAAAACCTGTAAATCCTTATCCAAATCATTTTAAATTTCTGCAATGGAAATAGCCTTCCATACTTCATCTTTTAACCATTATTCATTCCCTATTGTTCCAATCTTCATTACTTCTTTTTAATCTTAAGAATACATAAAGAATTCACCTTTACCACTCAGTTAAGTATGACAAATATACCCAAATACTCTTGGCATATTACATATAACATCGACAGCCACTAGAACACAAAGACCAAGGAAGGATGGGGGACAGGAGGCAGGCCAGCTGACAATCCCACATATGAAAAGGGAATATATAATTAATAATGTGACAATATGGTCAATATTGACCGTTCCCAGCCATTATTCATATAGTACTCAATCTATGGTGACCTTTTTTTTTTTTTTTTTTAAATTTAGGAACCGAGGCAGTCAATATCGCTCTCATCTATTCGTTCACCAAAAACCAGGACATTTTACTTTTGACTTGTTGCACATTGGGGGTTTTGGACCACCTTGCTTTGACCAAAATCATTTTGGCTGAAGTGAACAGATTACGCTATCAATTTAAACCATCCAAAATGTTCTTATTTTAGGTTGCTCCCACCATATATGATAGAGAGTTCTGCAGTATTACATCCCCTAAAACATTTACCACCACAGGTCGGCTGGAATTAAGTAAGCCTAGATGGAACCATATACTATCTTAACATCAATATTTAATTGGATTCTACTGCTGGAGTGTTAATGCTACTATGGGCCACCGCAGACCATAATCTGATTCCAGTCTTCCTGTTGCAGTGACATACCCATATCTGCCTCTCATTTAGGTCTATAAGATGGTATGGCCATACTTGTTTAAGTATTATACAGAGCTGAAAAAAAATCCCTTTACCTTTACGTTCTGTACACAGTCTCAAACCACGTCATATTATTAATTCAAACAGATAATCTCAGCCTAGTTTGTATAAAATGCCTGATCTGGAGATACCTAGAGTTCCTCAGGTGGGGCTTCCATAGTTTTCTCTAATCTCGCTAAAAGAAAGAATCCCTGCCGTGTTAGTAAAATGACAAATTCTATATAAGTCCTTTTCTACCCACCAAGAAAAACGCCTTGGTTCCTTCAGACCAGGAGGAAACAACGGGTTTCCAGTTATAGCGCTTAGTGGCTATGACCAGATATAAGGCCCCCTGTATATTTAATAAAGTCCCATATTTTTAATGTATCTCTCAGTATTGGATTGGTGATGTGGTGCCATTGTACCTCTGGAATCTTGAGTAATGTATCTATTGAAATTGGTGCCCCCAATGTTTTCTCAATGGAAACCCATTTAGGAATATTCTTTTGGGCATGACATTGTAACGTGGGCAGCTTTATAGTATGAACTCAAAGGGGGCATCCATAGGCCACCCAGATTCCTAGATAGATATAAAGTATGTCTAGGAACTCGTGGACACTTTGCCCCCCAAATATATTCTAACATTTTTCTTTGTAGCATTTTTAATACATGATTAGGCATAGCTAATGGAAAGACTCTCATAGGATATAGAAACTTTGGTAACCAGGACATCTTTATAGAAGCTATGCGGCCCAACCATGAGATTTGATAATGTTTCCGTTTCTAATAAACCGTCAGGGATATTTACGCTATACAAAAGATCATATGACGAGGGAATTTAAACACCCAAACAGCTATGTCTTTTTAACTCCCATTGAAAGGGGAAAGGATTCTTTGAGCAATTTTACCACTTCTACTGATAGATTCATATTAAGACCTTACATTTTAATTTATTTAACTGCAGCCCTGAAATGTCATGAAAACCTTCCATTACCTTCATCAAATCGTGAAAAGTTACCATGGGATTCATCAGGGGAATATCATCCGCAAAAAGGAAGAGTTTGTGGTGTTCCTTGTTTCTCTACCCTGAATGTCAACATTATTTTGAATGGCTATAGCCATGGGTTCTAGTAGCAATGCAAAAAACAATGGCAGTGGGGAAACCCTGCCTGGTACCCCTGCCTATGGAAAAATGTTCTGAACGATAGCCCATAATTGTATAAATGCCTTAGGGGAGTCATACAGTGAGGAAACCCATTTATAAAAGTAATCTCCAAAGCCCCATTTGTTTAATAATGATATAAGATATGGCCATAACACCGAGTCAAACGCTTTACTTTTATCCAAACTCCGCAAAAAAGCTGATGTTTTATTGTTTAGCTTGTTGATTTTATTGGAATGATCCTATCTCCCACTTGTCGTCTGGGTATACAACCTGTTTGGTCAGATGGCACGAAGTCACCCAAACTATCTTCCAATTGGGATGCCAGATTTGTCGCCAAAATCTTCACATCCAGATTCAGAAGTGAAATAGGCCTATAATTAGACCAATTCATCGCGTCAGTAGGGGGTTTTGGTAACATACAAATGGCTGCTTCCAACATGCTCGAATCAAGGGCTTTCCATTTCAGAATCCCAAATAATGTCTCCACCAGGTAAGGTCCCAGTATTTGCTGGTATTTTTTATTACATACTGCCGTAAACATCAGGTCCTGGTCTCTTGTTGGGTTTTGGATCCCCAATAGCTTTAATCACTTCCAACAAAGTAATAGGGGCTTCCAAAATTTCTATTCTATTAGCGGTAATTTTTGGAAGATTTATAAACTGAAAGAATGTTTCAATAGCTCTCATTGAAAGAATGAGGAGTTTGGTACAGTTTTTGTAGATGTTCATAAAATTCCTGCAATATATGCATTGGATTACTAGTGGGACCAACCCCATTTACCCCAAGTATATAGGTGTTTGGGTGTCTTTCTGAGTGCCTCAGCCTATTTGCCAATAATGTATGCATTTTATTACTATATCCATAAAATTTATTATATGACCATCTCAACGTTTTCTCAGCAATAGATGCTGTGCCAAGATTCAATTGTGTGCGGACTTCCTCCATTTGTCGTCTTATACTCCTATTAAATGAAGCTTTGTACTGCATTCTCTGCTTTTTATATTTAGATTCTAACTCTATTACTTTTGCCCTACCTTTCTTTTTGAAGTGTGAGGCTATCTGTATGAGTTGTCCCCTTACTACCGTCATATGCGTCGCCCATAGCACAACCAGTGATTTCATAGTTTGCTGGTTTAAAAAAAACATACTCAACCAAAATCCCTTGTACTTTTCGATCCACCTCAGGGTTACTGAGCAAAGTCATTAAGTGACCATCTAAAACTACCAGGCCTAGGAAAAGGGGAAGACAATGTAGCCCAAACTGCATCATGGTCTGACCATGGGATCCACAAAATATCACAAGATAAATCCAAAGGCAATGCTTTTTGATGTATTTAAATATAGTCTATACAGGTAAACAGGTGGTGAGAATGGGGAAAAAATATGTGTACTCCATTTCTTTATGATGTAGTTCCTCTGCATATCTGACATCATTTCAGATCTTGTGAAATCAAGCAATTTTTTTTTTGAGACTATATTATCCCCAGATACAACAGAATTCCATTTTTTTTTTTCTTGTCCATACTTGGTATTAGTGGAACATTGGGGTCACCACGCATTATCAATAGCCTTGACAATTTTTGAGCACCAAAATCAGCTGTTCAAAAAAAGGCAATTGATTCTCATTAGGAGCATAATAGGACACCAATGTCATTTTAGTGTCATTTAATGTTCCAACCAATATCAAGTATCGACCATCTTTATCCACCACCTTTCTATCCAATTGAAATGACATGGTTTTCCTAAAGCCAAAAAGCACCCCTCTTTGTTTTACTGCTGAATTAGCTTTGAAAACAATTGGGTAGGCTGCATCAAAATATATAGACTAAAACAGGGGTGACAGTGGACGGACAAGACACTAAACATTATGCATAATATATACACCCAAGGTTGTGCGGAGTGGAGACATGCTCTCGCCCCACATCCTCCCTTTCTGATAATACACAAATGCAATATAAACAAGAGAATACAGAATTTTTCCTGTCGCCCCACAAATGTCGTCAGGCATATCCCCTTATTAAATGACGGGATATCCCTGGCAATTTACAAAAAAACGCAGTGACTTCTACACCAGGACCAAGGCACGTTAATAAATACTAACATCAAACCATTCTCTAAATATTCAACTAAACGTTTAAAGAAAATTATGCTCCTAGCAAATACATAATTAGTATCCCAATTAAGCTAATGGATTTATATCCAGATTTATCAGAACATTATATTCACTTAAAAGGAGGCCTTCATACATTATTGACCAACATTATTTCCATAACCCCTAAAAAAAAGCAGTAAGAAAAAGGGAAAGCAAAAATTAAATAAGTATTCAAGTACTGCTCGGAAAGAGTCTCAAGCGTTTAATTAAATCTGTGATCTTACGCGCCTTAGTCCTCTTTTGCTGATGTATTTTAGATATTTGTGGTATTGGAGGGATAGGATTTTCCACATGGCCTGATTTCTCATATTAATCACAGGCATAAAGTTCCATTTCCTGTAACTGATTTCTGGCCTCCTCTAATGAAGAGATAGCTTGTAACTTGCCCCTATATGTAAATAACAATTTAAAGGGGAAGCCCCACCTAAAGGGGATCTGTTAATTCTGTAGGATCTGAAGAAATGGTTTCATCTCTCTGTGATACAATATTGTTGCTGGATCCAAATCCATAAAAAGCCGGCAATTATGACCTTGAAAGGTGAGGGGTTCCTTCTATCTGGCTGCCTTCATTATCCCATCTTTGACATATAATGCAACTTAACCACAATTTTCCTTGGTGGACCATCAGCTTTTGGTTTTACTAATGTGCGGTGTACACGATCCAGTTCTAGCTTTTCCACTGCTATGTCAGGACATATTTCACAAAAAAATGGCAGTCACTGTTGTATTAAGATCAATTATGCTTTCTAGTAAACCATGTATGCGGAGGTTAGAGCATCAGGCCCTATTCTCATAATACTCCATTTTATGACCTAAAAGCTGTACTTCCTGTTTCAAATAATATACTCTTCATGCCCCTCTAGGACAGTGGTAACATCATTTACTTGCCCCTAAAGCTGTACTGTACGCTGGCCCAGCTCTCTTGGCTCCCTTGTAAAGTGCTCTGTAATTTTCTTAGTAGTACTCTCCAATGCTGTATGTAACATTAACTGAAAATTTTTCCAAAAGGCTTTCTGAATCTGAAGGCTGTGATTGTACAAATAGTGTTGAAGGCAGGCTCCCTGTATACATCTGTTTCACTAGAGCACGCGTTTTTTTCCTGACACATGTGAATGGAGGAATCCGCCATCTTGGCTTGCATGCTGAGACTGCCTGTGTTAACGCGCGCTGCTGCTGGCACTTACCATGCATCTGCGTTCTCCAACCGCTAGCCTCCCTCTGTACTGCTCTACGTTCAGGGAGCCTCCCGATGGCAGAACCGCCACTTGATGTGCACGCTATGATGGTTGATCTCCATCATATTGGAAGCAAGACTTTGCCAGCTTCCAATATGGCCGTTATAGTGATCACGGTGGCAGGGCTTAGCAGCACCAGGAGCAGGGCGGATACACATGCTCTGAAAAGCTGGCAGCTGCAGAAACCAGGAAGAGGGATGGAGCTGCTGCAAGTGCCTGCAGTAGAGAGCAGGCTAAAGACAGTCATGGGGCAAGAGCTGGGCAGTGTGGTCCTGCACTAGAGTGCAGAGGTGGCTGGCCTCTGGGTGAGGCCGGCCTTAGCTGGAACTTGGCAGCAGCGGCGTGGGCTGTGTGGATGTTGGCCTAGAGCTCCCAAACACTTGAGGCTATGGATGGGCAAGGGCCAGGGCATAAAGAAGACCTGTCTGATGGTGATCTGGTGGATGGTGAAGACAATGCGTCTCAAAGTGGCCGTCTGTATGGCATGGTGGTGGCTGGGGGGTCAATGGGAAGGTGGGATGGGAGCAAGTCTGGGGTGCATATAGGGGGTGGGAGGGGTATTGGGGCATAAGAGGTGTTGGCAGTGTTGCTGGGGCTTGACAAGCTGGGGGGGCTAAGAGAATGGTGGGAGCTGAAGGTGCAGTGGGGGGCATGGCAGCAATGGGAGGCTTAAGGTGGCAATAGGGGGAAGGAGGGGTTGGAAAGGTTTCAGGGGGCAGCAGTGGGGGGGGGGGGGACTCCGCTTACAGGCTGTGTAGGGGATTCGGCTAGGGGCAAAGTTTATGTGCTTCGAGGGAGCTATTTGGATGCCTTTAGCGAGGTGCACCGGGTATAGAGGGGGTTGTCTTGCTTAGGTAGGATGAGCAGTTTGGCCATCCATACGCAGTGTTTCAGCCATCCATACGCTGGGACCAGAAGGACATCAGCTTGTGGATGAAGCTGATAAGGCCAGCTGGAGTGGGTCGGCTCTTCCTGGCGGGGGGCGGGGGGGGGGATGTTGGAGGTTTGTCTTCTTTCTGTTCTTTCTGGAGGAGTTTTTTGGCAATTCCAACAAGGGGGCAGTTGCTGTCTTTTTAAGCACAAATTTGCCAGGTGCGGAGGACCACATTTGCAGTTGCAGTTTCAGCCATGCTGGAAAGTAGGGATGACGCTGGTGAGGGTCCAGCCTTTGTGCCCCCTCCTTAGTAGGTATCTGGATAGGAAGGGGCCGCAGCTGTACGAGAATGGTTTCTGAATTTCTTGTTCATGAAGTAGCTGCCACCCATGGCAAGTAACATGCAATTGGCATGAATGCATCCAGAGGTGGTAATGGTTAAGCTGAAGTGGAGTTGGGAAGATTAGGAGGGCGATTTCCAGAATCGGTGCCAAAGAAGGAGCCAAACAAGTTTTGGCTTGTATGTAAGTTGTCCTTCCCGGCTGGAAGTTCCATGAAGGAGACAATTGACCCGGAATTGTGTTCTGTGTTGTACACAATCTTTTGTGCACTGAAATTGGTATGGACGTATAGAAAAGGGGCTCTGCTTGCAAAAACTGATATAGAGTCTGCGTTTCAGATGTTACCAGTTCACCCGGATAGCCAGCAGTTTTTGGGCTACGAGTGGGAGGGTGCAATCTATGTGGACCATTGTTTGCCAATGGGCTGTTCACTGTCTTGCGCCCTGTTCAGGTCATTTGTGGAGTGGGTGGTAATAGAAGTTTCCATGGTGCCATCAGTCATTCATTATATGGATGACTTCCTCTTTGGCAGGGAAGGTGACGTGTAGGGTGCTATAAGCAATGTTTCAATTCTTGGTGGAGAAGTTTGGGGTCTCTTTAAACAAGGAGCAAAGGGAAGGTCCATGATGGAATTGGTGTTCCTAGGGATAACTATTGACACGGTCACCATAGAATGCAGGCTGCTGACGGATAAGCTGGCAGTGTTACAGTTGGAGGTACTTTGGCTGCTGGATCATGCCCATGGGGCACATCTTTGCAAGGAGGTTGGCAGGGGTAAGACGTCCTGGACACTTTATTTGGCTTAATAAAGAGACATAGCCAGACCTACTGGTGTAGAAGAAAGTTCCTGGGGGAGTACAATGGTAGGTCAGTATGGATGGCTGGATGATGTCAAATTTGGATTTGTTCATAGATGCTGCGGGGGAGTCCAGGTACAGAGAAATTTGGAGGGGAGCTTGGAGAACAGTGGGTAGACTTGCCTAGCTACGTATGATGTGATGTCAACGGGGCCAGGTGAGCTTGAGGATTGCGTGGTCAAAGACCAATTTGCCAGAAAAAGATGTGGCACTTGAGTTGGCAGGTCTGAGTAGTGGGATGGTGTGCCCTGTACAAAAATGAGGGAATTGTTGAAAGTTCAGCAGAAAGAGGGAGGCCCACTTCTAATACAAGTGGATGGATCTTCCCTGTCCAGGTACCAATTTTTGGCTTTATTTCAGAAATGTTTGAGGGACTGGATGCAAGGGAGTTTTCACTTCATTCCTTTCAGTTGGTGCAGATACGAAAGCTGCACGTTTGGGTTTGGGGGAGGATGATCTAAAAATAATTGTTAGTTGGGAATTCCACTATTTTTGTTTGTATGTTTGTCAATAACCCCCCCTAGCGGTATTCCCGAGTGACTCGGGGTGAATTTTACCTGCAAAAAGGTAATCCTGAATCACACTCACCATCCTGAATTCCCCACTTGCCTTGTTTGGTGTCCCCAGCATCCTGTTTGCCTGTCCAGGTCCTCAAGTGCCATCCTCCTTCTTTGATCTTCTCCCAGCGACTGCATTGGCTTTGGGGATTTTCCGGTGACGTTGATACATGCGTCAGTTCGCATGGCAGCAAATTCAAATAATTTATTTTTGATTCAATACAAAATAACTGTAATGAGTCAGAACAAAAATCTTATATATTGATATATATGCTACTGTACTGGTATATTGCAGCTTTAACTTTTTTAACAGAATTTTTTTTTATTTAAAGTTTATTAAATATTGGACATATTTTGGTGAGTTATACTTGAGAATTATAAGCCTACAATGTAAAATAAATTTCTATGCAAAACAATGTAATGCTTTTTGCATGAAAAAAGAATTAGAATGTTAGGAGGGTTAATGGATGGTGTAGATAGGGGTGGGGAAATTAGGTAATTGGCATGGGGTGTATATATAAGCTGTTTACATTTTTTGTTTTACGTTCTAATCCATTTCCATTGTGTTGATCGTGAGGTGCTAATGTGTGTCGCGGAGCTCGACAAGCAGCTATACGGCCCAATGGTTGGCTGCTTGCCGTTCCGCTGTTCAAGGGTGTGTTTTAATAGATTGGAGTGCTCGGCATGTAGTGGGGCAGAGATCTTTCAGAAATGAGGTGTCTTGTTGGTTGACAACAGCCAAATTTGTTGGTGTTACACGTGGGGTGAATGATTTGGAATAGAGACTGGTGAGGAAACTGATTTGGGATTTTTGAGTGTGCTCATTGTTTCTGGGTTTGGTGGTGGTTGGTCTGATGTAGTTGTCAAGGCTCAGTGGAGGAAAACAAGGTTGGTGTTGCACTTGAATAAAGCCAAGGCCAAGCTTAATAAGCTGGTTGGGACTCGCCCAGACCCATTTCAAGTTGAGGGGGAAGTCGAAATGGGGGGGGGGGGGTGTACCTTCGAGGGCCAGTAACCCAAGTGTAATGTTCAAATGTCTTACTGGATAATTTTGTGTTGATATTATAGTTGTACTCAAAAGCCCTTTGGGCCATTTAACCAAAATGTTTTGTTGTTATTTAGGGGTGATTGGTGGGTACTGAATGTGGTTCCCTGCTTTGTCACAATCATGATTATTATGCTAGGATAGATAAATGTGGTAATTGCAGGTTTACCTGTAAAAAATGTAACGGAGGACTGGAAAGAGTAAAATAATTCAGCCCCCTCCTCTACCACTAATAAGCTTCAATATATTATTTTTTTTCTTATGGGTGTAGATACCTACAAGTAAGCTGGAAATCATTTAGAGAGTAAATATACATTAAAGTGGTTGTTTCAGTTATCCATTCTGAATAAGTTAGGTATTTGAAGAAAAATGTGAAAAGACATTATTTGACCTCCAACCTTATGGCATTGAGTAATCAGCTTGGAAAGGTTTGACATTTGACATTTCTGTAACTTTGAAAACCCCAGGCAGCTTTCTATCCAAAGCAGATGCTTACTGTTTAGGCATCAAATTTCTTTAAAATAAAACGTAATAGGGATGTCACTTATCTGTTGAATCAAAGAGTTATTTTGTGAAAGTATTATATTAATATTAGGAATGATGAGATATTCACAATTACAAAAACGCATGGCTCTCCAGGTTGAATTAATATTCTAAAAAGTCATATACCTGTAATCATTACATAAATTGCATGTTAGCAGTGAAAAAAGTTGTTAAAATACATGAATGTTATTAATCTAATATCTGATTTTAGTCTTTACTAATGTTATGAACAATTAATAATTTATTTTGTTTTTATCAATAGGTGAAAGAATAGCATTAGTTCATAGTTTATTGCCTCCTGTGAAAACTACTTTTTTAAGCCAGTCTTCATCCACACACAATGAGTCATCTAGGAGACAAGCTGTACCAGTGCTCTGAGTGCCAGAAGCCTTTTATTTTTAAGTCAAGTGTTCACACAGGAGAAAAGCCATCTAAATGTGCTAAGTGCATCTCCAAAAATTCTCATTTTACGGAGCACCAGACTCTCGCAGGAAAGAAACCATATCAATGTTCTGACTGTGGAAAGCGCTTTTCACGGCGTTCTAGTCTTGCTACCCACCAGACAATTCACACAGGAGAGAAACCGTTTAAATGTTCAGTATGTGACAAGAGCTTCTCCAAAAAAAGTTCTCTTACTGAGCACCAGAAGATTCATACAGGAAAGAAACCATATCAATGTTCTGACTGTGGCAAGCGCTTTTCACGACGTTCTAGTCTTGCTACCCACCAGTGTATTCACACAGGCGAGAAACCATATAAATGTCCAGTATGTGACAAGTGCTTCTCCCTAAAGATGTATCTTACTGAGCACCAGAAGACTCACACAGGAGAGACACCATATCAATGTTTTGAATGTGGTAAGTGCTTTTCACGGCGTTCTAGTCTTTTTACCCATGAGAGAATTCACAGAGGAGAGAAACCATTTAAATGTCCAGTATGTGACAAGTGCTTCTCCAAAAGATGTCATCTTGCTGAACACCAGAATATTCACACTGGAAAGAAACCATATCAATGTTTTGAATGTGGCAAGTGCTTCTCAAAAAAGAGCAATCTTGCTAACCACGAGAGAATTCACACAGGCGAGAAACCATTTAAATGTCCAGTATGTGACAAGTGCTTCTCCAAAAAAATTTCTCTTACTGATCACCAGAAGACTCACACAGGAAAGAAACCATATCAATGTTCTGAATGTGGCAAGTGCTTTTCAAAACGATATAACCTTGTTAATCACCAGAAGACTCACACAGGAGAGAAACCATTTAAATGTGAACATTGCGGAAAATGTTTCTCGCGACGCGCTAACCTTATTAAACACCAGAAGACTCACACAGGAGAGAAACCATTTAAATGTGAACATTGTGGAAAATGTTTCTCGCGACGAGCTAACCTTAATAGACACCGGAAGAAGCACACAGGAGAAAATCAATTTAAATGTTTGGAATGTGGCAAATGCCTCTCCTCAAAGTCTTCTCTTGTTAACCACATGAGAATTCACACAGTTGGAGAGGCTACATGAAAATGTTTTTAGAAGGTCAGTAGACAAATTTTAAGCAAAATACATTTTACCCATCTTTTAAAGAATAGGCCAGGTTGGGATAAATTGCTGATGTTTGCTTTAAAGTAAATGGAAACTTGATGTGCTTGTAAACTTGTCTATACAAGCCTGCATTTCTACTTAAATGTGACCACCTGCCCATATCTGAATCTCTACAATGTGATGTAAAAGGACAGATAAGAGGAACCTTACTTCTGACAGGTCAAACAGATGTCAACCACTGCAACATAAAGACAGACAGAAAAACAACCACTGGACACTACCACCCCATTAACGGTTTGTGTATCTATGGTATTTAAATGAACGTCTGAAAATATCCTATTGGACTTTTCTGCTTCATGACTATAGAAAATGGAGGAGGCCTTTCCTGAGGGGAGTGACTATGTAAACTTTAAATAAAAACAAGAAAATATATTATGAGTTTCTCTGCTCAACTACTAAGCAATTGCATCATCCCTGATGGTCTGTTTGACTACCCTGCACTAAAATAACCAGCCATGACATGGTGGCTTGCATCTATTCCATGAGTTCCCGGAGAAGGAAACTTCAACCCGTAGGTGCAAGAACTTTTGTTGTTTTAACTATTTTCTCCTTGCCACGGCTAGTGGCGTTGGATCCAGAGTTGCCGTATTTGATTCAGGTGAGATGAATGTATCTAAAGTGTATAACCTTATACCTTAAAGTGTTTAATTTTACTGCAAATTTAATATTAGCAATCAAAATAGCTTAGAAACTGGAAGACTTGGATCTTGCCTGTTTTTGCAATAGGATGATTTGTTACATGTTTGTGGTATGTTTTGGTAATGTTTTTGTGGCCTTGGGTGAAGTTAGGTGAACTGTGCAAAGGATTAAAGACTGATTTCCATTTAGAATAGGATGCTCCTGGTGGGATGTTTTTTCTCGGGTGAAACTATAGATTTAGTTAGGGGGCTGAGATATTGTAATCATTGGAACAATATTGATTTTGATGAGGCAATGATGGACTAAGACTGGTAAGAATCATGGGCAATAAGATCTTAGGACAAGGCAAATGTATATGGTGAATGGTTGGGCAAGACCACTAAAATATCATGACTGTTGATGAACCACTGTGGTAAGAGTATGAGCAAAGGAAGAAAATGTGTTACAAATATGGAGTTTGGATAGCAAAACTATCCGATAAGAGCTCCAGTTAGCGGTGTGCATGGAACAGAGATATTGGTTAAAGGAGTTGGCTGAGTGCATGGTGTAGTTACTCAGGTGAGCTGAACTAACTTCTTATGTATTAGTCCCTGACTGTCTGTCTGAGTTTTTTGCACTGGTAGCACACCTTGGTAAGCTCAAAGTAGTGTCTTGGGTGAGAGTGGATGAGCTGGTTGTTGCATGAGACTACTGAAGAGACCAAAACAGATTCTTGTTTGTAACAGGGTACACCTGGAGGGATGGGTAACCGATATATAAGTATGAGGAAGAAGGGCATTGCCAAGCCCAAACTTAGTAACTCCTGCTGAGAAAATGTCAAATGGATAAGAAATGCAACCAAAAAGACTGTAAAATTAACTAAAGATGGTATTACTTCTGTGCCACAAACTGGGAAATACATTTTTAATTTTGGATAGTGTGTACAATTAATATGCCCCACTAGGAGATGCTTGAGGATTGTAATTTTTGGATGATAAAAGCATACACAAAAGTGAGCCTGTGTAGGTGCGCCTTACACATGTAACTAATAATTCCTCTGGGGATGAGATTAAAGAAGGCTTTAATAAGGTGTTTGCAGAATTGTATGATTGTGATAGAAAACTTTTATTTTGTATTTAGTTAAATACCCCCCCCCCCCCCCATTTGATGGACAATGAGCAAATTCCTGTAGTGAGTTGGGTTGTGGCAATGTATTGTTGTAGCTAAAGCTTGTATTTCTGTGTGGCTGGTAGCTATCAAAATATAAAGAGGAAGATACCAAATTAAAATGGTGGTTTATCCACTAGAATAAGTTCATGTGTTCATATGTACATGTGTGTGAAGAGATGGTAGCAAATATTGGTGATACTGAACATGCATTAAAACATTACAAGTGCAGTAAGAAGAATTTAGAGGAGGTGATAGACCAAATCATTTTTGGAATAACTAAAGTCAAAGCATGTAAAAGGAGAACACTGGAAATATGACCAAATAGAGAAAGGTGATGGAAGTTTGAAAAGCTCTCAAATTCAGCCAGGGACTTCAGCATTTGCCCAAATAAGAGTCCATGTCACATTTAGAGTCTCCTGAATTTAAAGCAACCTGCCCTTCCTTCTAATCTTCTCTAAGAAGCAATGAAGTAGTGAGAATGCAGCAGTTGCATTCCAATGTCGAGCAGTCCCTCCCTACTAGAAATGCAATGCTGGACGGACATCGCCAAGCTACGCAGATGCCGGCTGGGTATCTGCTCGTAAATGTGTGGCTGGGAGGGGGGACCATGACTGGCATAGCCCATTGCCAAGAATTGTGTGCAAAAATAGCCTGTCATAATAGCAGCCATAATATACTTAATGACATGATGGCCTACAACAGACATAAGGAAAGCAGCAGAGAAACTTTGCTTATATGACAAATTGCTTAAAGACCCACCATACATGTTCCACAACCTTTGTATCTTACAGTGCTTGCACATTTAAGAGTGTTAATGTGTATAAACTAGTTTGAGTAGATATGTTTTCAACAAAATGGCTTAGGCAGTTAGTAATGAAACTGCCAAAGGATCGGGCAAAAAGTTTTAATAAAGTTGTGTGGATATGAAGTTTTAAAAATTCCACAGTTGCAGATTGACCCATTTCACAAGTCAGATTATGTTGAAAATATGCATCAGATTAAATCTAAAACAAGTATTTATCTACCATCACCCTGATTAGTTACAGTAGAGAGACTTAATAGTTTTATGAAAGTTTTTTTATTTTTATAATCAAATACATCTTTAATGTATATGCTTCTTCTATTGCAGGTATGTGCAGCTTGGAATCCCAATGTGGAGATCTATTTGTACTCCTGAATCCTATCACAACTGTTAAATTACATGTAAAAAAGACAAGGTTACAACCAGTTGTGGCAAGAAACTTTCCCTATCAGACCTCACATTGGGGTCAGAACTTTTGCCGTGGTAGACCTTTTGGATCTATTTTATTTTTATTTATTTATTTTTTTAAACCTACCAATGCTGATAACTTAGGCTTTTCCCCGTCAGCCTATATTTGCTAATTGATTTATCAATGAAATGCTGGATTGATTTTCCAAATCTACATTGAACAATGTTATAGAATATATACCTACATATTTTAGTACTCTATATTCTGGATTGAGCCCCCCTCCTTCACTGCGGGAGGGTCTCTTCCACTTCTTGTATTGCATCTTGTGCCATCAATACTCAATACCTGAGTAATAATACTTTGTGTGCACTCAATTTGTTTATGATCTGTATAAATAAAATCCCTGATGAAGTGGAGTTCCTCTGCGAAACAAGTCGGATTGCTAAAACATTACAGTATTTCAATAAGTATCAATATTTAGATGTTTTGCAAGATATTGTATATTTTTAATTAGGGTCTGTGAGCATACCCACCACGATGTGCAGGTGGAGTTACTTG
This sequence comes from Pyxicephalus adspersus, assembly GCF_032062135.1. Classification (NCBI taxonomy): domain Eukaryota; kingdom Metazoa; phylum Chordata; class Amphibia; order Anura; family Pyxicephalidae; genus Pyxicephalus; species Pyxicephalus adspersus. Next base: position 10,081,167 of record NC_092859.1, read on the forward strand.
GACCCTTTTTATGTATGTTGATTAAGATCTTTTTTTATATGTATTTTTTACTATAATAAAAATCTGTTTTTACAAAAATTGATGTTTGTAATAAAAATGCCTTAAAAGTCCCACACATGCAATTGTTTTCCATGGCATTAACAAGAAATTTTAACCACTAACACAAGATGAGTAAACTTTGAAGATAATAAAGAAGTTACAAGAGAATATACGGTTGTATATTTGGAATTTGGTTAACATGAAGCAAAAAGTCTATTTGTGCATATTTAAGAAATTATAGCACCAATTTTTTAGCTATGTCAGAAAGTGGATGAAAATATGGGGGGTTATATATTGGTATGCTGTTTTAATCGATCGATCTTGCTTTGTGTGCTTTGAAATTTTGTTTGTTTGGATAGAAAGTTTTCCACAAAAGGAGATGCTTTATTATTTCTTCTATTATTCCTTATTGTGTAAATGCATTTTAAAATGGGCTTTATTGCCAGGTCAACTACAGGTAGAGGAATGTTTGTAGACCCCATTGTCTCAGAGAAGAATGTGAATGTATCAGGTGCTAGATAATGATAGGGAATTAAATGATGGAATGGATATTGTGAATGACACCTTACCTTAGATCTTACAAGGGATTTGGGGAAAATGGGCTATCCACCCAATAAGTTAAAATTGCACTGTGGCCCTGTTAAAACTTGAATAGGAGGGAAAGATAGTGGGACTCTCAGTTTAAATATGAGGGAAATTAAATAAAACATTATGGGAGTCTGTATAAAAACTATTAAAAAATACTTTTCTTATTTGAAGAACTGATATTTGCTTTACAGTAAATAGAAACGTGATGTGCTGTCAACTTGTTTATACAAGCCTTCATTTTAAAGTCAACATATTTTTGGTGTCAAAAATCAAACCTGGTATACTACCACTGCATTACCTACTGATGAACTATGGTACTTATATGGGCTTCCAAGAATACAGTATAGTATTGGGCTTTTCTGCTTGAAGACTTATGAAAAATGTATATTTAATAGTGAAATCAGCTTCGCACCAATCCAGGTTTAATATCTTTATGTAGAAAATGATTTTCATGATAACTGGTATGCAATAGTACAGAAAGCAGGCCTGAAGCAAAGAAAAAAAAAAAAAAAAAAAAAATTTTGCAGCTGAGGGCCTCATGACAGGGGGAGGAGGGAATACTGAGCAGCAGGGTAAAAAGTTCAAAAAAAAAAAATTCGTTAAGGGGTTAAAAAGGGGAGTGGGGGTAGTGGGGGGCAGCAATTCTAATTGTCAGCGGAGCGAGCAAGATGGCAGATGTGGAGGCCTTGATACAAAAAGTGCGCCAGGCTGCTGAAGCAAGAGGGACCGAATGGCTTGAGGCCCAACTTACGGCTGCTTTGGCGGGGGTCGGGGGGAGCGAAGTTACTGATCCCCCTTCTTCAAGACGCGCTCGGCGGTCACGGCCACCGGAGCGTTTAAGCCCAAGTGTGACCCCCAGGGTCCAGCGCCGCCGCAGGAGCCCCGCAAGGGACCCTCCAGCGCCACCAGAAAAGAGGAGATCGGAGGTGCACAGTGGTGGAGCCGGGAGGAATCCTCTTCTTCGGCGGGACCCATCGGTGGACCGGCAGCGAGGGGTGTCGCCAAGGGGCCGGTCCACGCGCCGAGGGAATCGTGGAGGATCGGTGGGCAGGACTGAGGGATCACTTACCAGTGCCTGCGCCGCTCATCGTGGTGAAGGTGACAGGAGCAGCGCGGGGTCTGGCCAGCCGGGAGAAGAGGCCGGGGTTCCGGATCCGGAAGGTGTCCCTGTGGTGGCGGTGTCCCAGCGGCAGGCGAGGAGAAGAGGAACGGCAGAGGCGGGCTCCGGCCCGGGCCGGAGTGGGCGGAGCCTGGGACCGGATGTGCGCGGACGGTCACGGGACGGCGTTTCCGGGTTCTGTCGGGCGCCAGGAAGTGACGTCATATTCCGGGGCCCGGAAGAGGGCGAAGATTGTGGACGGAGCGGAGCAGAGGAGGCCCTGTCGGAGGGGGAGATTCGCGACCCTGGAGGAGAAGCGTCCGGAAGGCGGGTTAGCGGTACGGCGGCTGCGGGGGGGCGGGAGCCCCGGCAGCCTGGTGAGTACCTGGCGGTTTGGGGTATGCGGGAGGGGGATGGGGGAGGTAATGTTGCTAATGCTATGCAATTAGGTTTGGTTGATGGTGGTATGGGGGCTAGGGGGGGTTTGGATGCGCCTAGCCCAGCGGGGGTGAATGCTGGGGGTGAGTTGTTAAAAGGCTTGAGGGAATTGCTGATGCAGTTTAGTGGTGGGGCTGTCTGTGGGGGTTCAGGAAATGGGTTGGATGTTCGGGGGGGGGCAAGGAGAGAGAGGACCCATGGTGTTGGCTGCGGAGCAAAATTCTAGGGCGGGCAGTGGTTTGTCCACACCTAGGTCGGTGCAGGTGGGTGACAGTTTGGGCACAAGTCAGTCTGGATCGATGGATGCTGGGAACAAGGAGGCCAGAGGGGAGGTGAGTAATCCGGGTGTGACTGATGGTGCAAAAGGGGAGGTCTATGTGTGCTTTGAGGGCCCTTTAGGGGCTCATTTAGCACAGGAGGTTAAAGAAAAAATCTGGAAGGGGGAGTATGTTGAAATTTTTTCGCTATTACCTGTTGAGCGCTTTGGTGGGCGTGATTTCAAACCTAGTGACGGCAAGCGGTTAGGTGATGACAAAGGGGCATGGCGTTTTATTCCCAGGACTTTTCAGAATTGGTTACAGGCATTTGCAACTTTGGCCAGCATTGTGGGTGAAAGGGCGCCGGATAATTGTTCATCCCTGTTTTGTTACTTAGATGCGATTAGTGAGGCCTACAGGAATTATGGGGGCATAGCTTGGTTGCGATACGATGAGCAGTTTAGGCAGCGGAAGGCAATGAGACCAGGAATGCGCTGGGACCACAAGGATATCAGTCTGTGGATGCGATTGATGACGCCGACGCGGGTGGCGCACCAGCCTTTTCTTGGAAACGCCGGGGGTTCAGGCACGGCAGGATCTCTGGTGGGTAAGAAGAAAGGGCTGTGTTGGTTGTTCAACGAGGGAACTTGCAAGTTTGGACCTACCTGTCGTTTTAAACACGAATGTTCCAATTGTGGAGGAGCGCATTCAGGGGCAAGATGTTTGGCCAGGGGAAAAGGACGTCCCGCTGAGTCTGCAGGGAAAAGGGATGACTCCGGTGATGGTGACAAACATGTCCCCCTTTCTCGGTAGGTATCCGAATCGGGCGGCTGCTACATTATTGGAGTCAGGTTTTACGGAGGGCTTCCGCATCCCTTTTAATTTAGTGAGTATACACAGGGTTAGGAAGAATTTAAGGTCAGCATTGGTGAATCCTGAAGTTGTTACAGCAAAATTGCGGAAGGAGGTTTTGTTGGGACGCATGGCGGGACCTTTTGGGTCGGTACCGCTAACAAACTTGGTTGTCTCGCCTTTGGGGGTGGTGCCCAAACGGGAGCCTAATCAGTTTAGGATGATTCACCATTTGTCTTATCCAAAAGGGGAGTCAGTGAATGATGGCATCTCTCCTGATCTTTGTAGGGTGGCGTATACCTCGTTTGATGTGGCGGTGGAATTGGTTAGGCAGGCGGGAAAAGGTTGTTTGCTGGCAAAGGCTGATATTGAATCTGCTTTTCGTTTGTTGCCGGTCCACCCTGACAGTTTTTGGTTGTTGGGTTGTTTTTGGGATGGGGCTTATTATGTTGATAAATGTTTGCCTATGGGTTGCTCTTTATCTTGCTCATTGTTTGAATTGTTTAGTTCCTTTATTGAATGGGTGGTGAAAGACGTGTCAGGCATTGGATCAATCATTCATTATCTGGATGATTTTTTGTGTGTGGGGCCCGGGGGCACTTTGGTCTGTGCAAACTTACTGGGCACGCTGGAACATGTCGCTGCGCTTTTTGGTGTACCTTTGGCAAGGGAGAAGACTGTTGGTCCGGCCACGGAATTGTCATTTTTGGGGATTGTTTTGGATTCTGTTCGCATGGAATGCAGGCTACCTGAGGACAAACTAGTGGCATTAAAAGCAGAGGTGGACAGGGCTGCTTGCATGGAGAAGATGCGTTTGAAGGAATTGCAGTCTTTGTTAGGAAAACTTAATTTTGCATGCCGCATTATGCCCATGGGGCGGATCTTTAACAGAAGATTAGCGGCAGCCACTGCGGGTGTGCGTAAGCCTGAGCATTTTATTCGCATGACCAGGGTTTTAAAGGGTGATTTGGGTGTATGGAGACAGTTTTTGGAACTTTACAATGGGCGGTCTTTGTGGTTGGGTCCTCAGGTGGACAATGATGCGTTGGACTTGTGGACGGATGCGGCAGGGGCGGTCGGTTATGGGGCTTACTTCGCCGGCCGCTGGAGCGCTGGGGAGTGGCCGCAGGAATGGCGGACTTCGGGATTGTGTAAAAATCTGGTGTTACTTGAACTTTTTCCTATTGTTGTTGCTTTGACTTTGTGGGGGTCTTTGCTGCGGAACCGAAGGGTACGTTTCCATTGTGATAACATGGGGGTGGTGGAGGTCATTAACAACAATTCTGCGTCCTCCCCCCAGGTGATTTGTCTGTTGCAGCGTTTGGTTTTGTTGTGTTTGCAATCCAATATTCATTTAAGGGCTTTGCATGTTCCGGGCTGTGACAATGTAATCGCGGATTCCCTTTCTCGTTTTCAGTGGCAGCGTTTTCGGGAAGTGGCTCCAGAGGCGGAGGAATTGGGGACCCCTTGTCCGGAGGAAGTGTGGTCGGTGGTCTGGGGGCCCTAGCGGGGCTGATCAGGAACTCAGTGTCACAAAGCACCTGGAAGGCGTATGTAGGTACCTGGAGGGAATGGTTTGTTTTTGTACGCAATGAAGTGGGGGAGTCGGTTCAGGAGGGGGGTGAAGAGGCAGTATTGCTATTTGTGCTATGGAATTTACAAAAAGGGGTGTCCGGAGGGGCGGTGAGTAAAAAACTGTCTGCATTGGCGTTTTTGTTTAAGTTGTTTGGATGGGTGGATGGGACAAAAGGATTTACGGTGCGCCAAGCCATGAAGGGGTATAGGAAGGTTGATAGTCGTAGGGATGGCAGGAGGCCGGTATCCTTGGGGATGTTAGTGGACATTTGTCGGTGTCTGGGTTCACTGTGCTTTAGTGGTTTTGAAGCGGTGTTATTTAAAGCAGTGTTTGTGGTGACATTTTTTGCGGCTTTGCGGGTGAGTGAAGTGGTGTGCCAGTCCAAGTCCGTTATAGATATTGTTAAATGTGGAATATAGTTTAATAAAAGGGGCTGCTGTGGCCAACAATTTCCAACAACATGGAGTAAGTGTCATTATTGGTACGGTAATGTGGGGTGGATAATTGGGGTGGTCAAGCAGCAAGGGGTTCTTATACTTTACCCTGTCAAGCCATTACATTAAGGAGACAAATACTGATCTCTAAAAAGGAAATGCAGCACCTATTCCAGGGACACATGGGCTTATTGTTTAAGGGAGTTAAGGCTGTTCATTTACCCAAGTCCAGGATGTGAGTGACTAAACGGCATTTGAATGAGCTTTATCAATTTATTGTATTTGTGTGCACACATACAAGCATAACATATTTTTAAACAATATAAATAAAACAACCTGTAACCTAAGTATAACTGTACACAACATATGTCATAGTGGTAAATGCTGTAGATTAAGGACGGATAAGGTATATGTTTTAATGAAATAGGATATGTCATATCAAGAAAAGAAAATATACTACTAAACCTCCAAGAGGTGTGTGATTCTGAGCCACTCACATTATGAACCAGGTGAAAAGTATCTAAAGTATTCAAGTTAGATAAATGCTAAAGTGTTTAGTATTAAATCCATATAAAATAAACAATTACTAGGTATAAAGTACAATCATAGTGTAATGTGCCTGCACGCATAAATCACATTCAACTCCTGTTATCCTTTTAGCAACCTTTATCCAAATACTGGCCAAGGGTTAAATACCAAAGGTCAGTCCGATAGCGCGAGGTTAAGAAGAATGAGGCAGAAAGCGTAGTCGGGGACAAAATCAAATCAGGGCAGGCAGAGTTCATGCAAATCACACCGGGTCGCTGTGGGTAATAAGTCCGAGCTGGAAACAAGACAACAGAGGTTAGTACGGAAATCAAACTGAAGAACGCACCCTGTAACACAGAGGCTATAATGGGCAAGGGTGCTGGTGACAGTGCCCCATCACATTACGCCACCTGGCGCGATTGAATTGGTAAACATACTGAATAATGAATCCCCTGCAGCCCTTGCTTGGTCTCCTCCTTGCTACCCGCCATCCCTGAGGACAACGCAGGATCAGTGGCCGGGTAAGTGCCTTATGCTTCCCCCCTTTACGAGAAGACTTGGGACACTCATGTCAGGGTTTCTCTAGGTGATCCTGGTGAAACCCTGCCACAAGTTCTTCAATATGTATGCGGTAGGCCAGCACCTCTTCTCTAGTCCATACCCTTTCCAATCAGGTACTGCAGGGAGTTACGCACCTTACGAGAGTCCAGGATCAATCAGTGGAGGAGGTTCTGAAAGGGGAGCAGAGTCAGTAGCAGATTTTAATAAAGAAACATGAAAGGTGGCCACCCCTCTCAATTTGTTGGGAAGCTTTACCCTATAAGTTACTATACGTTATTTATTTTTTCTGATATGGAGAACGGACCAAAAAACTTGGGTCCTAACTTGGTTGGAGGAGAGGAAGTCGGAGAAGAATATTGCAAGTAGACACCCAAACCAGATCGCCAGGCTGAAACTGGGGCTCAGGGGACCTATGGCAATCTGCAAACCACTTCTGCTGGGCTACTGCTTTTTCAAGTTTACCTTATCATTAAGGGCTGGAAAATTGGAGGGTGGACCTGACAGAGAGCAAACCTTGGGACTCTGACACCCAATGCACATGAACGGAGTGATCCTGGTGGAGAAATGTTCTGCATTGTTATACCCCAGCTCCGCAAAAGGGAGTCTGCCCATTCCTCTTGGAATCTGCACACAAAGCTCCGGAGATATTGTTCCAGAGACTGGTTGGTCCGTTCGGTCTGGCCATTCATCTCAGGGTGGAACCCCAATGAAAAGGAAAGCTTGATGTCCAGTTGAGCGCAAAACTCTCTCCAGCACCGTCACACGAACTGAACCCCCTGGTTCGAAACAATATTCTCCGAAGCCCCATGAAGATGGAAATTATGGAAAACAAATCGGCCAATTTTTTGGCTGAGGGCAACTTGGGTAGTGGTATGAAATAGGCTTGTTTACTAAAGCAGTATACCACGACCCAGACTACTGAATATCCAGATGACTGTGGAAGGTCTGTAATAAAGTTCATGGATATGTGGGTCCTTGGGGCCAATGGAATGGGTAGAGGAAGCAGAGTGCCGGAGGGAGAGCAACAGGGCTATTTACACCGAGCACAAGCTGGACAGAAGCGAACAAAAGATTCTACATCTACTGACATGTGGGGCCACCAAACATGCCGTTTTATAAATTCATGGAATTTCTTTATTCCTGGGTGACCGGCAGTTTTGGAGTCATGTAACTGCTGGATCACCTTCAAGCGAAGATAGAGGAGGACATACAGATGCCGATCAGGTTTTCCAGGGGGATGGTCCGTTTGGAGGAGGGACAAGAGGTTCATCAGATTCTCCAATAACGGCGGAGTCGGCAGGACTGACACCACGCATTGGGGAGGCAAAATAGGACTGGGGCACGGATCCGGAAGGGAAGCGACCGCTGGGAAACAACGAGACAAGGCATCGGCCTTAACGTTATTTGAACCTGGCTTATAAGTCATTTGGAAATTAAACCTCATGAAGAACAGGGCCCAACAGGCTTGACGTTTGGCCCCCCCTTTGATATACTCTACGTTCTTGTGGTCAGTATAAACCATCACAGGATATTCCGCTCCTTCCAGTCAATGCCTCTATTCCTTGAAAGCCCATTTTATCCCCAGAAGTTCTGTATTGCCCACGTCAAAATTAGGCTCAGCTGCCGGGAAATTCCGAGAGAAGAAGACACAAGGGTGCAATCTCTCCAGTTTCCCAGAGTACTGGGACAGATCTGCTCTCACGCCAATCTCCGAGGCATCCACCTCTACGATAAACGAGGAGTGGGCATAAAGAAGGGGTTAATTACGGTGAAGAGGTGTATATATACATAACTACTAATGTCAAGTTAAGGGAATGGGGACACTTACTGTATTGGCAGTGTCTCAAGCAGATACTTATGGATACTAACTTACAAATATAGTTGTTCTCTTCCCACTGGAGATGAGATTTCACAGTTCTAAAAATGAGGTAAATAGTTTCAATCAAAATGATGGAGGGTTGAATGTAAAAGAAAGAGTTGCACTGTTACTTATGTATAGTAGGTGGTTATGAAAAAAACTACTTTAAAACAACTATTAATATTTAATCTCAATTCCTGTTTCTCTTTCAATGAGGGATGTAATTAGGAAGGTGAGAGAGAAAAAATGATAAGGAATTCTCATCGCACAAGTTCTTTAAAGAAAAGTAAACATGATAATGGAAGAAGAAAACAGCACTTACTTAGATTGCTTGTAGAGGTGGGAGACAAAAAGGCAGTGTTCCTCCAATCAGTCTGGCAATAGACTGACCTGCAGAGCTCCTGCCAGTTTATGGGATCTTGGTCTTGTAACCAATGCAGGTAGTGCACATGTGCAAGAATTTGCAAATCTCAATTACACCCAAGCTAACACACTACTGTATATATAAGTACAGTTACCATCTTGTATTGGAGCACAAACATAGAAACCACAACCAGGTAGAACTTATCACTAATAATTTCTACGATAGATACTTAACAATCACTATTCTATTTCTATTTATAACGACTACAATATGGGAACAAACCTTCTTTTCCTTAGATATCAAAGCTCCTATATGTTAACGCTACAACCTTTATATTCAGTATAAACTACCCACTAAGGTATTGTTACATTTTTTATCAAAAATTCACTACAATATAACGTAACTCACTCTAGTATTCCTCATTATATTATATATACTCCAATCATATATATCTAGTGCTATCTACTGATTATTTTATTAGTTAATTGTATATATTCGTTTTAAATAATACTTATACTATTATTGGGCAACTACAGCACTATCATATATATATATTTTCATTTACCTTATCTACTGGATAATAACTAGCGTATCATGAATAGCACAACAATACAAATATCCATTTCTCTCCTAACACCTAGGAATCATCACCCAAATGCCCTTAAAGATGTTCTATTCCTAACCAAAGAACTAGCACTTATTGTAAGTTAAATATTCCACAATATATAATACCAAAAGAATTATGCTATTATTGTCAAAAACCGACATTAAACAATAATATTTCCACTGTTCATCCCCTTTTCCTTCCCTCTTCTCATCCCTGGTTGCCTTTTTCTAAGCACTACGGCCTTTTAATTGAATCACTTCACATGTATTATGAGAAAAACTGGCCTCCACAGACAATATTTCAACAATACTACCAAGTAAAGCGTTATTAGCATCAATCTGATTACTCTAAGACCATTATACTGGTATAAATATTTGATATCTGATCTCTCTTATTACCTACAATTCAAAAGGTTTAAGAATATTTTCGATTGAAATAAAGTTTAATGCTTTATGAAAAACACTCCGTGCCCTAAAAAAGCCTGTCTTTTCTCTATTTTTAAAACTCACCTTCTCATACCACAATTATGTTAAATGTTTCAGAGACAGTTCCAAAAGGGGATGCTTATTTGTGGCGCTTCCCCTCATATTTGTATAAAGAACCTGAACTTTGGACAGTATTACACACAGCCTGACGTGTAAAGAAGTGAACAAAGCCTAGATTAGGGGCAAACTAATGGCCTTATGGCAAAACAGAAAAGAACAACATGTGATAATTATTTTGAAGCGTTAAGGAAATTAAGAGAAATCCAACACACTTTAAATGCCAATACCACGCCCCATTATAGGAAGAAAAAATATGAGGTGAAGGAGGAGTTTGACTGTTGGCTGAAGAGCTACGAACAATTTAAACAATGAAGAATGGATACGAAATTCCATAGAATTGGTAACAAATCCGTGAAGATGTTAGCAAATTTAGTACGTCCTCGTTTTATACGGCCCTGTGTGCACTAGAGGCCTGGCTGACTTCCCATCCAAAAGAGATAAATTCATCTTTTTCCTCGTCTTATCAAAAATTTTATAAGGCCACACCAATAGAGGACACGGTGGCCGAAGCATATTTAAACAAACTTAAAATGCCTATTCTACCTACAACTCAACAACAGGTGGATACGTTGAATGCTTTAATTATTATGTCAGAAATCCAATCAACTTACCAACCAAGCTTACCAAACCATATCCAACTTGTCCAATGGGAAAGCAGCTAGTCCAAGGAAAGTCCAGGATTTATATCTAGTCCTTTTGAACGTCAAGGAGGGACCAGGCAGGGGTACACTTTTTATCACCCCTGCAATTGTATCACTGGAGCTTTTAGCAGTGGTACTATAGTATCACCTGATTTCCATGGAGTACATAAAGGTCCACACGAGGTCAGAGAGGCATATTTCGCAGACGATATTTTACTATTTACAGCAAAGCCATCGACCGATATTAATCACATCCAAAATCTATTTACAGTATTCAGTGAGATCCCAGGTTTAAAAATTAATTTTGGAAAAAGTGAGATACTCCCACTGTCACATTCTCAACAAGGTATCTGGTCCTCGACTACCTCCTTTGCGCTAGCAAAATCTTTTATAACATATCTAGGTATCAAGATAAGTAAACAATCTCATCCCTTTACCATCTAAATTATCCACCCATTTCAGAAGGTTTTTAAGGAGATAGAAATATAGGGACTATTATCACTGTCTCTCTTTGGAAGATGACAATAATTTAAATGATGTCCTTCTCAAAATTGTTATACCCTAAGCAAACTATACCGCTACTACTTTAACACAAGGATGTCCAGTTGTTAAACAATGTCTTTATTACATTTCTTTGGCAAGACAAACGAGCTAGAATATCTGACTAAATTATGTAGGCAAAGAAATGAGGGAGGGGTTTACTTTGCAGACATAAGGCCTTACAATATAGCATGCCTTACGCGTCATGTTATAGATTGTTTATCGGAAACGTTCAAATATTCTAACTATTGATTAGAGCAGAATATAGTAGCTCCATGGGATCTGAAAGCTTTGTTACACTGCAATTGTTCCAATTTACCGATCCATCTGAAAAATATTTTGTTGATTAGGGATAGGGTACTTACATGGCGAGATGTCAAACATAAATTAAAATTACCTACGAATGTATCTAAGTATCTCCCCATTAGTGGAGATCCTGGTTTTGTATCAGAAGAAACAAGTAATTTTTTCCAGGTGTAGAAAAAAAAGGTCTGTACTATCAGATGGATTTGACTAATTTCGAAACTTAAGGCCCATTGTCTAAAACAGCAGTTCAAAAGAAATATAAACTACCACTTTGGTCGACTCATCCTTTGTATTATTTACAAGTAGTGACGCACTATAGCAAATTGATAAGTCCGCATTCCTTAGTGCACCCAGTGCATTGGAATGTTTTTGATAATTTACTTATCTTATCTCCTCCATCTATTTCTGCGCTATAGCAGTTCTAAAAAAGAACTTTTATTAAATCCCTTTCCAGTGCAAGATATTAGCAAAAAGCTTTTTCACACACAGATCTGGTAGAACAAATTTTGCAGGGTTACCTTACTGTTTGAAAATATGTGATTAATGAAATTTGAAAGGAAACCCAATTTAAACTGATACATAGAGCGTACAAAGTCTTTAGGGAAAAAGACTCTTCAGACTCAGGAAGGTCTACATCATTATGCCTAAAATGTGGAATGCTACATGCTTTGTTAACGCATTACCTATGGTGCTGTCTACATATAAGAAAATTTTTGAATGAGGTGTTACAATTTATAAGTCATATCACAAATCAAAGGCTCCGTTTGAACCCTTTTTGTGTTTGTTTGGATGTTGGGAGCAGTCAGTCCCCAGTGATACACATAAAAAACAAAAAGGATTGAACACTATATGCTAATTGGCTGCCAGAAGGGCGATTCTAGTGGAATGGATTAACCCATTAGCGCCTTCATTACCAGGAGTGATTAAAGCGTTAAAAAGTGTATTCGAAAAGGAAAAATTTAAAGCAGAAAAGGCAGATGATAAACAAGTAACCAGTTTTTCAAACATTGCATAAATTTTATAGACCAAATACTTGATGCCAATGAAAAGGTACAAATTCATGACGATTTAGGCATTCTACTTGGGGTATTTTGCATGGTTTGTCCTAAGAGGTGATGATTTATGTCTAGTTAAATGATTCTGTACAGCTGTCATAGGCAATAGATGTTGAATATATGGATATTATATAAAACTTGGGCAAAGAATTTTAGTTTCCCCTCCTTTTTTATTATGTGTATATGGCGTTTTCAGTGCTATGGTATTATTAAGGATGTATATATTCAATTTGGATATGAATATCTTGCACTGTACTACTACTTATGCTATTGTATTTTTGTATTTTTCTATGGTGTTTTATGGCTTTTTATTGTCTCGTTTTTTTTTCTTTTTTGTTATGTTGTTGTAATGATAAAGATTGTAATAAAAATGATTTATTAAAAAAGAAAATAGCGATATCATGTTGATTAATCAAACCTGTACATATGTTACTAAAATTATACATATTGTCCAGTATATCCTAATGGGAAGGTTAAAATGACAAGTGTATACTATTAGATACAAGTTAATAAAGTGTCTGAAATGTCTGTCATTGACAATCAATTGTTGTGGAAAAAAGGGGTAACAACCATTTTCTATACATGTAAAAAAAGTAAGATGCTTGATAGTAAAGATAAACGGTAACATGTTAAATTACAATGTTTTATACATATAAATGATGTATATAATATCAGAAGTAAGGAACAAAAATAATAATTATGAGTGCATGTGTCCACCTGTGCTATTTGTTTAAAATGTTTTTACACATTAATGTTGAATGTTATACAGTCTTTGTATCCTGAAAAATATATCTCCAACTATGTTTGCAGTTTATGATAGAAAGTTAGGGCTGTGTACAACTAAGTTTTGCTTTAGCAATTTAAAATATTTTGTTTTCATGAACACATTCAAGAATAAAAACATTTTCAAGTATATATATGATTTTTCACATACATCGTTTATACATAAAAGTGTGGATTTTAGTCTTTTTTTATTTGAATTTTTTTTTGTATTTTTTTGTATTACAAAGTTATATGTACACTTCATAACCATTGAAAATCAAAAGAACAATGGCTGCAAATTAGTTTAATTATTAAAAATTACATTGAGGAATAAAGATACTTAACCACCTGGGCATTACACTGATGTCTAGATTTCTGTACCAAAAGCGGTACACTGTTTTTCATGAAATTTTTTTTTAAAATGTAGACCTGTAACTTACAGAAATATGTCCGAACAAGGGTCTAGTAGATATCCTGAATATATTAAACGTTTGAAACCCACAATCATGTAAAAAAAAAAAAATTAAATAAAAAACACAAAAATCAGCTTAAACAAGAATACATAAATAAATCAAAAATACTGAAAATGCAATAATTCGGTATACTGTATAGTAATATATTTTTCTAAAACACCTCCCTAGTGTGGTAAATTTTTAAACAACGTCACATACCTATAGACAAAACCACATAAATAAATTTTGTATTGTTTTGTATTGGACTGGATACAGGACTTTGTATTGAATCCAATACAAAATATTTGAATTTCCCGCTACGACCCCCATCGACGGGCGCATGCACGAACATCATCAGGAATTGCAGAGGGTCGCGAACGCCGGGTATTCTAATTCTTTCCGAACTTCTGTACTTCCATGCAAAAAGTGTTAAATTTTTGGCATGGAAATTTATTTTAGATTGTAGGCTATAATTCACTGAATTACTCAAAAATTACTTATAATTCATCTAAATACCGAATAGCCCACCGAAATATGTACAAAATTTAAAAAATTTAATAATAACATTTTTTTTTATAAAAAAAAAAAATCTTTAAAAAAAACTTTAAAAAAAAATAGTGTATAATGTAATTTAATTGTACAGTAGCTTATATAACATATATATAATACAATTATATATATATTATATAAAGATTTCTTTGTATTGGACTCAATACAGCTTTTTTGTATTGAGCTCAATACAAAGTTATTTGAATTTCCCGCCCGCCTCCCACACCGACGCATGCAGCGACGTCACCGGGAAACCCCAGAGATCGTCACTGCACTTGCCAGGAGAAGCCAGAAGAGGAAGGACGTGTCCGGAGGAGCTGTGGGGACCGGGTAAGTATATTCTTTCAATTGTAATCCGATTGTCATATACCAGTCCAAGATTGGATCTCCTTAATTGAAATTCTCTGAACAACAATATACTCGATATACTCAATATACTGCCAAAACAAGCCATCATAGAACTTGCAATATTGTCCGCATATTGTATGCCTTATTGTTCTATCTGTTCTCCTTCATCCATCCTTGTTTGTTCTCAGTGTGACCACATAAATGTCTGCCAGACTGGTGGACTGGTAATGACCCGTGTCACTTCCTGGTGCCATATCCGACAATTCTTGCCCTTAATAGCAGCCACCTCTCTCTGCCTCCTACTATGGTGGATTCTACTTATAATAATCCCTCAGCCTTCTAACATTTCTACAGTTGCAAGGTGAACAATAAGTGTCTTCCTCTTTCTCCAGCTGCATCAGATCTAGGGTCACTTCTAACATGAAAATTAACATGATGACATCACTGATAATACTGTTTTCCAGAACCAAGACGGTGAATAGAAATTGTGCCACTAGCAACACTTTTCTTCCTCCACACTTCTCTCTCCTCTGAATTTAGCAGATGAGGAACCACTAGTAGCTGCTGATCTCCCTTGGGGCCCACTTCCATTGCCAGTCTTATTTTGACCTGATCATGACATGTTCAAACACATCAATAGTCAAACTTAGTTGATGGTATGTGTTCTGCTATATTCTGCTTCTCCTGCTGGTGGCGCTGAACATCTGATCTACTATGAATTTCCACCAGCCAGGCCTTTAGGAATAACTCATTATGCATGAAGCTGGGAGTTCCCTATTTAGGAACCTGCCTTTCCCTGTGTCCTTGCTAGATCTTCAGTGGGTTTTTACTTTTATATCTGCTCCCTGCTGTGTGCACACCTGATCCTGTTGAATCCTGGCCTTGCTGGTAATATGTTTTCATATTAGTTTGTTGGTTGTTTTGGTTGTGTTTGCTGTTTCTGGGTTCAAAGTGTTTGTATATCCCCACATGGAAATATTTGCACCATTCACACAGTAAGCATTGACCCGCACCCTCAGTAATCTCACATCTCAGTTTTATGTTGCTATTAGTGATCACCTACCTCACTGCTTGTGCAGCTCATGAAAGATGAGAACAACTGCCCAACTTTATTAGCAAAAATAGGGGATAACTTAAGTAATTTTTTTCTACCTTCAATTTCCCTAATTTGTAGCAGGAGAGAAGGAGGCCTTGGGAATGTTTCTCTCTTTATAACTTTTTTTTTAATGTTTTTGATTTTCTGTTTTGCATTTTCCATCATTTACAGGAAGAGGAAATGTA
This sequence comes from Pyxicephalus adspersus, assembly GCF_032062135.1. Classification (NCBI taxonomy): domain Eukaryota; kingdom Metazoa; phylum Chordata; class Amphibia; order Anura; family Pyxicephalidae; genus Pyxicephalus; species Pyxicephalus adspersus. The sequence continues at coordinate 10,096,847 of NC_092859.1, forward strand.
ACCTTGGAAATGGAATATAACTTTTGTGTGTTTTACAAAGCTGTATAATGTGTCTAATGGTTTTTCTGAAAAATTAGCAATGCCGTTGTTATTGTATACTTTTAATAGCTATCTTGGAAGTTTTATTTTATGACCTTCAGAGGACCACAAATGTGCTGCTGTGCCTTGTCTTTTAAAGAGGACTGCACGCCTCTTCCTGTAAATCACCTGCAAATTGTCAGGAAGGAATGCCAATGACAACCTGCGACTGATATTTGTATATGTAAGCTGGAAATCTAAGGCTCGGATTGGAAATTGGAATGGAAAACTTCTGACTTCCAATTAGAACTTGTAAAACAAAGTATCCAGGTTTTAGAATCTGCTCCAACTATTTCTTTTCCAAACACTGCTACTCATATTATTTTCTGAGATCCATCAGATGTTCACATTTTAGTCAACAGCTGGATTGAAAGGCTTTTGTAATTCACATCTTGCTAAATATCTTTTGCATTTTTAAAGTTATGTTACTGTTATTTTGCTGCTATGCTGACCATAGCTTATGATCTAGGAGAAAAGGATTGTCTTCATTTCTCTGCTTAATTTGAAAAGCCATTACTATATTCATTGCTGATGGATTCAGAACCTTTATGTAATTTGGCCACTGTTTCTTAGCTTTGTCTTTCTTAATATGAGAAAGAATTCCAGGTGTGCATGTTAATGTTTATATGTAACACTTTGATTTGGTCATTTGGACTTCTAGCACCTAGGAGTATGCACCTCTGCTGTACATATGTTGCTTGGGATGGTATAAGCTGATTTTTTATTTGGCAATTAAATCAGCAACAATCAAAAGGTATTTAGAGGCTGAGTATGAAAAAAAGCCATGAAACCCCAGAAAAGTTTTCTTTTCTTTTAGGTGAACAATAATGTTTTCTACTCTGTTAGAAATGGCAGCCTGTTCCTTAAAAATAGAATATTTTTCAGCTTTGACTTTTGGCTTAACCGGAGCAATATCTAAACTTTCTCCTTTTTTTTTTTTCTTTTTTGTTCCATCTTGGAGCTGATCTTTACCCACTTTGTATGCACATACTATGTGATCTCCCATCCTCTTCCTGAAGACCTTAAACTCTTTAGACTAGTCAGTGCTTTCACTAGGCTTTGCAATTCAACTTTTTCTTTTTATTCGCCACTGTTTTAATATTTTTATTATATTATATTATATTATATTTATATTGGCATATGATTTGTCATTTGTGGAACTCTGCATGCAAACCTGCTATGGTTAGGCCTTTGAGTGTCTTTTGCATGTTTTAGTTTGTTCCTCGAATAACCCCTGAACATATACCCATATGTCATATTTGGTATCACATGTGAATTCTACATATTGTTATTTACAATTTTGTTTTTCATTACATTTGGTTACACAGCTTTAAAGTCCTCCCAAACTTTAAGCGGCTTCAGTAAAGTCAATGAAAAGAGAGAAAGGATAGCAGTAACAAAACAGAACAAATATGAAGTACACTATTTCCACTACAATAATTTACACCCACACCAACCAAATCAAAACCAGTGTTTATATAACAATGTTCAATGTCCTAAAAAAATACAACAGTGAGATACAATGGCGATGGGGCACAGTAGTCAAGGCTCTACACTCCTAAACACAAAGAGTAATTAACTACTGCTGGCACTGTGCTGTCTTCAAAAACAAGGTGTGCCAAAATATTCATAAACCCAGACCACTTTATAGATATGAAACCTCATAATACTCTGTACTACTTACCCCTAAAATTAACACACAAACTGCTTTATGTTTCCAAATGGCACAATGGACAGACTCAAATGTAATTTCTCATTTCATCAGCAACACAGTAACGTCTACCTGAAGTAAACTCTTTTGTCTACAGCTCATGATATATACAGATGCATCTGAATAAACTAGAATAATAAAACGGTAATTTATTTCAATAATTAAATGGAAAAAGTAAAACTCATATATTATCTAGATTCATTACACAGATCTTTTTCACATGTTTATTTCTTTTTTTAATTTGCTGATTATGGCCTACAGGGTAGGAAAACCCAACATGTAGTATTTAGGACAATTGGAAAAGGGGAAAGATATAGGTGGATGGTGGCAGGATACTAAAACTAGGACAGAGGTGGTAGGACAAAAAAAAAAAATAAGGTGGCAGAAAGGTTAGTCAGGGGTCAGACACTAGTGAAGGGTGGACTGGGGATAGTTGGGGCGGAGGGTTATGGATAACTGTAAGGAGATTCCCATGTTACAAACATTGGATGGTGGAGTACTACCGTGTTTCCCCGAAAATAAGACACTGTCTTATATTTTTTTGGGCTTCCAAAAACACACTAGGTCTTATTTTCGTTGGGGGGAAAGTGCTAGGTCTTATTTTCAGGGTAGGTCTTACTTTCGGGGAAACACGGTAGTTGTACTGAAAAACAAAAGGATTTGGCAAACAATGCTGGTAAATACAGCAATGGTTTAAAGAGCCTGTTCACCAATGCTAGAAGTCTAGCAAATAGGATAGAAGAGTTGGAAGCCTTAATGAGTGAGGAATATTATGACTTGGTGGGCATTGGTGAATCCTGATAAGATAATTTTATGATACAGTTTATAGATGCCCCAACTAGAAATTATACTTTGCTGGTCCTAGTTTTTTTTAACAATGCAGAGCTTATAACAAATGTGAAAATTAAAGGGAATCTGGCTAGCGGTGACCATAATTTGATTTAATTTCATGCAAACTGTAAACAGCTGATGTTAAAAAAAAAAAAACATAAGGAACAAAAAAGGGCATTCCAAAAATATGAAAATGATCACCTTCATCATTTGAAACCTATAAAGAATATAACAAAAGACGTAAAAAGGAGATAAAATGTGCGACAGATTGCAAAGGGAAAGTAAGGCAAATAATTTAATGGCAAAAAGATTAGATCTGAGCATGTAGCCCTCTTAAAAGATGATGTTGGGTTGGTAACTGGGGATAAAGAAAAGGCTGATTTACTAAAAAATTTTTTTTAGCTGTGTGTAAACAAAGAAAATGGCAGAGCTCAAGTCTAAATTCCTAATAGCAATATCACTGTCATAAATGAGTCACAATGGCTCAGAATTGATATGATTGAGAAACAGCTGGGAAAAATTAGGGTTCACAAAGCACCAGGACTTGATGAACTACATCCACGTGTCCTCAAAGAGCTGAGCTTGGTTATTCCAAAGCCATTATTTCTAATTTTTAGAGACTCTTTAGTCATTGGCAAGGTACCGATGGATTGGCGTATGTGGTTACTATCTTCAAAAAGGGAGCAAAATCTTTACCAGGTAACTACAGACCAGTTAGCTTAACAACCATAGTTGGAAAGGTTTGATAAAGAACCACATAGAGGAGTTTCTGCTAGAAAATAATAGTATAACTGATCCTCAGCATGGCTTCAAGAAAGACAGAAGTTGTCAAACAAATGTACTCTCTATTTATGAGGAAGTAAGTAAAAGGGTAGACAGTGGAATAGCAGTTTATATAGTGTATTTGGACTTTGCTAAAGCATTTGACACTGTACCCCACAGGCTGTTAATATGCAAGTTAGGGTTGATAGGTTTAGAAAAGTCAATCTGTAAATGGATAGAGAACTGGCCTATAAACTGCATCCAGAGAGTTGGAATTGATGATTCATACTCTGAATAGTCTGAAAAAGGCAGAAGTCAGCAAACTTTTTTTGGCAACTAGGCCTTTTTAGGAGGTCAAGAAGGCACACTAGGCCGGACTCTCTCCCGAGTCCCGTGCTGATGGCCCCGCCCCCCACCAGGAGTGCCCCTGAAAGGAAATCCCTCTCCTTTTCAATGCATACAGAGGAGAGGAAATGTCCCCTTATTCCCCGCATGCCGCTCTAGTGCCGCGGGTTGCGAACCCCTGCTGGCCAGGATTAGGCTCGATCGACCAGACTGGCACATACTACTGGCTAGGCCATATGTGGCCTAAAGGCCGGAGTTTGCTAACCCCTAGTCTAAGGCTATTAGTGGTGTACCCCAGGGTTCAGTGTTGGGACCTTTACTGTTTAACATCTTTATAAATGATATAGAGTTTAGGATTAAAAGTATGATTTCTGTGTTTGCAGATGACACCAAACCATGTAATGAAGTCCATATAGGATGTTCATAATCTACAAGCAGACCTGGATGTACTGTTTGATTGGGGAGCCAAGTGGCAAATGAAATTTAATATAGATAAATGTAAAGTTATGCACTTGGGAGGTAACATGCATGTTTCATACGGACTAGGGGGAATACACTTGGGGGAGTCAGAAATGGAAAAGGATCTGGGGGTTTTGGTAGATCAAAGACTTAATACCAACATGCAGTATCTATAGCTAGCGAAGTACTTTATTGTATTAAGAGGAATAGACTGCAGAGATGGAGACATAATCCTGCCCCTGTACAAAGAATTGGTCATACCACATCTGGAATATGCCATCCAGTTCTGGGTACCAGTTCACAAAAACAACATTGTGAAATTGGATGCAGAGAAGGGCAACTAAACTAGTAACAGGAATATAGGAGCTCGGCTATGAGGAGAGATTAGCTGAACTGAATCTATTCTCCCTTGAGAAGAGACGTTTAAGGGGGATATGATCACCCTGTATAAATATTTTAACAGTCCATACTGAGAAATCTCTTCCCCTTTATTCACTGTACGATCATTACAAAGAACAAGAGGGCACTCTTTGCATCTGGAGGAAAAGAAGTTTAAGCTCCGGATAAGGAAGGGATTCTTCACTGTAAGGTCTGTGAAAATGTGAAAAGGGCTCTCTCAGGAAGTAGTTTCAGCAACTACTATAGGTTGCTTTAAGAAAAAACTTGGTGGTTTTCAGGAAGCACAGAATATAACTGGATATTAAGGCTTTAAAGTAAAAATAACAATGACTGTTGTTCCAGGGAACATCCAATTGCCCTTTTGAAGCAAACTGTACCAGGGTTTTCTTGCCTTCCTCTGGACCAACTATGTCTTTTGGGTTTTATATCTGGGATATGAATATTTCCTTAGTGGTTGAAGTTGATGGACTTATGTCTTTTTTTCAAGACCACCTACTATGTATTTCTGGCTGTATTGGTCAAGATTTCTTTGTATTAGACTCAATAAAGTTATTTTGTATTGAATCCAATACAACACTTTTTTAATTTCCTGCTGCGCCTCCCGCATGAACCAACGAACAAGCAGCATATCAAAGGAACAAGTAAGTAGGGTTTAGTGACCCCCCCCCCCCAAGTGTAACTCTGTATAACCAATTTTTGTGTAAAATCCACCTCGTCCATTAACCCCCTCCCCCCGGAATACTCCTCGGGGGGGGGGGGGGGGTGTTAATGGAAAGTTAAGTGGCAGGAAAAGCTCCACAAGCAACAGGCATAACCTCAGCCTTGAGAGGATTGTGAAGCTCAGCCCACTAAAGAATTTGGGGGAGATTCACAAGGAGTGAACTGTAGCTACAACTGTCACATTACCTTGTGTCAAACCACTCCTGAACAATGTCAGAAGCATCTTACTTGGGTTAATGGCTATGGACTCTCTTCAAATGAAAGTAAAATTTGCTTTTATTTGGAGATAAACTTTCCAAAGTCTGGGGAAGAGTGGACAGGCACATAATCCAAGTTACTTGAGATTGAGTGTGAGGTTTCTACAGTCAGATAAGATTTGGTGAGCCACGTCATCTGCTGGCATCGGTCCACTGTATTTTATCAAGTTCAAAGTCAAGGTAAATCAAGTTAGCCATCTAAGGAAATTTTGGAGCACTTCATGCTTCATCTGCGGAAAGGATTTAGGGAGATGCTGATTTTATTTTTCCAAAATAAATAATAACTTGTTTATAGACAATGGTATCACTGTGCTTTATTGGCCAACAAACTCACCTGGCGTGAACCCCGTTAACAATCTAGGGCCATTATCAAGAGGAGACACTAGACCCAAAAACAATTAGATCAATGCCACTATCAAAGCATCTAGGGCTTCCATACCACATCAGCATGTGCCACGTCGCATTGATGCAATAATTCATGCAAAAAGAGCCCCGCTGTAGTATTGAGTTTGTACACGTACATGCTTTTCATTAGAACAACACTTGTGTATTAACCCCCCCAGCGTTCTAATTCTGTTCGTTTTTTGATGCAAAAAGTGATCCTTATTTTTTTTGCATAGAAATTTTTGTTTATATTGAGGGCCTGTAATTCTTGGGATTAGCTCCCGGGTATGATGATTATATTTATTATATTATAATATAATAAATAATTATAAATTATATTTATAAAAAATAATGAAATAAAAGACCACAACAATGTATTTATTAAAAAAAAGTAATTTATCAAATAATGTTAAAAGGTCAGGGATAATAGTGGGCAAAATGTAAATCGGGGCATTGGGTAATGTTTGGTGCACTAAAATGTATACTTTTATTTTTATTATGTGTTGTGTGGTGTTTTTTTTACTGTAATAAACATTTAAAAGCAGATTACATTGTAATCTGCTTTTAAAGTTCCTGGCCACACCCCCCGAATACATCACGACTTGCATCACCAGGAAGATGTCGCATGCTCTTGGGTGATGCGAGTGGGGATGTCCCACCCTGCCTCACCCTCGGCATCCACCGACGCTGCTGCTGGTTGCATCTCCAGGGAGATGCAAAGCACAATGCAGACCTTCTGTATTGTGCATCACATCTTCCTGAGATGGCGAGCAGCAATAGTAAATTCCCGGGGTGGCGAGCAGCAATAGTAAATTCCTGCCCGACCACGCCCCCTAAATCAGAAAACGTCCCGGCATCAAAGCGAGACCATTAGATTGCTGCTAGATCATGGGGCAAAGCTAAGGGGGCTTCTGAACTTACCCCGAGTGTGACTGTGATCTGGCATGTTTTGTATAACTGAGTAAAAGAAATAATGCCATAGGACAGGAAATGCAAGGATTGCTGGATATTGTGGACTGTAAGTTGCACATTCCCCAATAAGGTATCATTCGTAGGTAGCTTTGTTTTCCTATATTTCAGAGAACAATCTTTTCTAAAGCATTCTATCAAGGTAGGTGTGGGTGCTCTACCTGTTCATTTATTTGAGTGGGTGGTTTGTTTGTTTATTAAACAAATGTTTTTTGGTTTTTTCTTTTTTTTTGCTTTTTACAGGGATCATGGCCCATGATGTATTTACCAACCCAGAATTCATCTTTGAATTTATTGAACTTTACAGATTCTATCCATGTGTGTGGAAGGTGATGTCTGGGAAGTACTCAGTTTAGGCATCTGCAAATGAAGGCCAATGGTGCTAATGGTTTTGTACAGCTCCACCATAATTCTGCTGGAAACATTAGTTACATGAAGCATAAATTACAGAACTTGGTGTTCTGGAAAGAACCAAAGTGCAGGCTTCACGGTGGTCGGGTGCTGGCCCAGAGGATGCGCCTATGTACCTGAACTGTGGTACTTCAACTTCTTATAGTTCACCACTGATCACTATGAAAGTTGTCTATCCTGCCATTCCACTGCTCCACTTCTATTGAAGTACAGCATGCACAGTTTCCTTTAGCTGACGCATGCTGAAGATCCACCGGACCAGTGAAATATGGTTACTGATTTCCCCAGGTGGCATGTGTGCTGTTGTAGCAGAATATTGCTCAATTTGTGAACCAAAAGCAATTGTAGCACTGCAATTGTTCCAGTGCAGAAATTTGTGCAACAAGCAGAAACCACATTGTCAATTTTGTCCATGCGCAGATCAATAGCACTATGAAACATAAAAGCATTTTGCTAGAGTACTTCATAAGCTGTATTTTTTTTCCTCTTGGTCCACATCCTTCTGGGAGAATGGTTTCATTAAGTTAACATGAAAAAGATTAATTTGCAATAAACAAAAAACTTGTACCCTTTACAGTTTTGGGGTAACTAGAAAGGTACAGTTGGTGTTGATCAGCTTTTGGTGGAATGGCATAGCTTCCAGGACCCCTCCATCAGACATTCACCTGTTTTTGCAAAATCAACCAAAACAAACTCCTAACGCACCATTCACGATTGCTTTTTTGCACAATGGTTAAGAAAACCAAGTAATTATAATAGAAGTGTCCACTGTCTGCAGGTGGGGTGACCCATACATGTTTCCCATCAATTGCTCCTTCACAATTCCGGAAGTTCTAAAAATGTTTGAAATTTGCAACTATGCTCAGCCATTTTTCTAGCCTATCGGGAAAATGAAAGGAGAACATAACAAATGTTAACAGGCCTAAAAATGTTTTATTTTATTTTCTTTCCTGCCAACTTCCTCTAGTGATATGGGCATCCACCTGCTGCAATGTTTCCTTCATCATCCAAAAAAGGAGCTGAAAAAGAAAACATTGCAGCAAGGTATGGCCATTTCCATCAAGAGGATGAGTGAAAGGCTATGGCTTAAGTGTTGGTCAAAAATGATGAAAATGACCCCAGAAAAAAAATGCGTGGCGGAGCTGTTTGTCAGTGATGTGATCAACAAAAAGTTGGTACAGCCATTCAACCCAAACTAATTTACCTTATTCCTTAAGCAGTACATACCAGCAGTCTTATCCCCTCCTGTATCTACCGTATTTTCCGGTGTATAAGGTGACTGGGCGTATAAGACGACCCCCCACTCTAACCAATCATTTGGGGGTCGTGTTATATGCCCAGTATTGTACTGTTCCTTCTGCCTGTCAGATCTCACTATTGTGTGAGAACTGAGAGGCAGAAAGAACTTACAGAAAAAAATCACTGTGATCTTCCAGGAAAATTCAGAAACCCTTTTTACACTTTCAAGCACTGTCTGTTGCCCAATGCACTAAAGAAAACTTTTCCTTGTTTGAAGGGAATATGAAAGAAGGGGGTGTGCTGTCACCAAAATCAAATGAACAGTCTAGGGGTACAATGCGTCTTGTTTATTTATAAAATATATTGGATAGGGATTATTAGGCATGGATAGAGAAATGTTATTTGCTGAATTAGCTGTAAAGAAAGACTGATAACAAGTTTGAAGAGTTCTGTAACTTCCAACCCCCCAGTAGGAATCTTTCTATCAAAACTAGATGTTTGCTGTTTAGACACCTAATTTCCTCATCATAATAATATGAAGGTAATTGAGAAGTCACTTATCTGAAATACTAAACTTTTTTTTAATCATTGGATTGGAAAGAAATATTTTTGTTAAGTTACTACTTGAAGACGAATGCTAAGTTATTTACAAAAACAAGAATATGTGAATAAGTATTCAGGTTGAATGTATAATCTAAAATGTCAGATCTCCGCTGAATACCTACACTTTCTGTGGGCAGTGAAGGAAGTAATTAAAAAAAACGTTAATGGCACTAATCTAATGTCTGATTTTTAGTCCGGTAATAATGGTATGAACAATTATTAACTTTTTTTTTTTTTTCTATAGATGAAGAAACATATCATTAATTGACAGTTGGTTGCCTCCTGTGGAAAAAGTTTAGTGAAGCAGATCTTCATCCACACAAGATGAGTCAAGTGGGAGACAAGCTGTACCACAAATGTTTTTCAAAACATTCTTATTTGATTGCCCACAAAAAGACACACACAGGAGAGAAACCGTATAAATGTTCAGAATGTGACAAGTGCTTCTCTTATCGTTCTGGTCTTGCTGCACACCAGAAAATTCACACTGGAGAGAAACCATTTAAATGTTCGGTATGTGACAAGTGCTTCTCAAAACATTATCGTCTTACTGAACACCAGAGGATTCACACTGGAGAGAAACCATTTAAATGTGGACAGTGTGGCAAATGTTTTTCAAAACATTCTAATTTGTTTGCCCACACACACACACACACACAGGAGAGAAACCGTATAAATGTTGAGAATGTGACAAGTGCTTCTCAAATCGCTCTGGTGTTACCAAACGGCAGAAAATTCACATAGGCGAGAAACCATGTTCAGTATGTGACAAGTGCTTCTCCAATAGTTCTAGTCTGATTGAACACCGGAGGGTTCACACAGGAGAGAAACCATATAAATGTGGACAGTGTGGCAAATGTTTCTCAAACCATTCTAATGGTATTGCCCACAAGAAGACACACAAGAGAAAACTCGCCTGAATGTGACAAATGCTTCCATCAATGTTTTATCTTGCTAAGCACAAAAGAATCCACACAGGCTATATAAAATGTTTTTAGTAGGAAAGTTTTTTTTTTTTTTTTATGCGAAATACATTTTATACAGGTTTTAAAGTATGAGCCATATTGTGATAAAAATTTAGGGGATCTGTATATAAAGTAAAAAACATACTTTTCTTATATGAAAAACTGATACTGCTGATGTTTGCTTTACAGTAAATAGAAACTTGATGTGCTGTCATTTTCTCCATACAAACCGACGTTTCTACGTACTATGTGACTTATTGCCTATATCTGAATCTCTACAGGCGTACAGTAGATGTGAAAGGGACAGATAACAGGAACTTGTGGCAAACCGCTGCTGAAAGACCAAACAGATGACAACCCACTACAACATATAGGGAAAGACAAAGGTCAATGTCTTTTTGGTGCCAAGTCAACCACGGGACATTATCACCCCATTATCTGTTTGTAATTACATTGACTTCTGAGAATATACTATTGGACTTTTCTGTTTTGATGACATATTGATGACAGCATAGCCCATCCATTAGTGGATTTACTCTGTAACCCTATGAAGAATTAATCTTTTTCCTTGTTTTAGACAGAATTTTTGCTTTGGCTGCTAAGCATTTGATTTTCTCTGTTGCAACAATAAGCCTTCCTAATTAGTACACACTGTCTCATCCCTGATGGTCTGTGTGGAGACCCCCTAAAAAGGACAAGACATTCAATGTTAACTCGGATCCATTCCAGGAGTTCTTGAACAAGTAAACTTAAACCCTGGGGAAGAGGCGGAACTAGTCATAATGGTAAGAACCGTTGGTATTCCTATTATTTTTCTGACTGCTACAGTTAGTAGTGTTGGTTTCGGGGATTGACCAAGAAAGTAAAACTTCTGATGTTTCTGGTTGTTTTCCTATAATCACCCAATAAACGGGTAAATACCATTAGATGGGCTGAACCGTGTACTTACAGGAGGATTCCAGCAATAGCCAGTGCCAGATTGGATTTGGCTCTGGAGAAGCCATTGAGAAGAATGTACCTAAAATGTATAACCTGATACCTTACAGTAAAGTGTTTAATTGTACACTAAACTGCAATAGTGGCAATAGAGAAAACCTAGAAACTGGAAGACTTGAGTCATGCCTTTTGCTGCAAAAGAAGGATTTGTTTACATATCTGTGGCATGTTTTGGTAAAAGAGCATAACTTATGAAAGAGGTCAGCAGCATATTTGCCTGGTTTAATAGACTGTCTTTGACTGGGTGACGTTATTGAACTGTGATAAAAAAATAGGGATTTATTCCCGTTTTGCAACAGATCGCTTCCAATGGGATGGTTGTTCTCAGGTGAAATTAGAAATTAGTTAAGAGACTGAGACATTGCGATCATCAGAAGGATATTGGTTTGCCAGCTGCTATATAGTCTTAGGTGCAAGTTGGATGAGACTAAGATAGAAATTAGAGACCAGTAAATACCACAAGCAATATTACCTCAATGTGCTCTAAAGGTGTTAATGATCCACTTACAGAAATTACAAATTGATATGGTAAGTGGCTGGGCAAAACCACTAAAATAACTAGGACTGTTGAAGGTCCGGAACCCATACCAAAGGACTGGGCGTATCATTTGCAATAGATTACGATAATCACTAAACACTGTCAACCATAGTGACAAAGTATGAGCGAAGGAAGAAACTATGTAATATGTCTGGAGTTTGGTTAGCAAAACCTACAGATAAGAAGTGCAACACATAATCTGATTGGAGAAGTGAGCCTTTGTAGATGCCACTTACACGTGTCACTATTTATGCCTCTGGGCATTATATTTTGGATACAATGAGTGTTTTACCAAAGACATTTGCAGAATACAAGTACAAATGTTGGTATGGGCTAAAAAAAAGTGCTATTATGATTAACCCCGAGATTTTCCGTACATTAAAATCCCCACTTACCTGGTCCCGCTGTGCTCATCCAGCGTTGTGTTTGTGTTCCAGCGTCGTCTTCCGTCGATCGTCGTCCGTCGATCTCCCTCTCCAGCGTCGGGTGCCTTCTCCTATACCAGCAGGACCGGTAAAATGCTGGCCGGCGGAACACAAGATGCCGGCCGGCTTCTTACCTGGTCCTGCTGATCGTCCCGCGTCGTTCTCCACGTTTTTTATATTCATAATATCTACTAGACCCCTGTTCGGACATATTTCTGTAAGTTACAGGTCTACAATTTAAAAAAAAAAAATTTCATGAAAAACAGTGGAACACTTTTGGTACAGAACACTCAGGTGGTTAAACTCTAAACGAAATTAAAAATATTCCCATAAGATTATATGTGTATTTAACTCTTGTGAAGACTGCTGAGACTGTTAGCCCTACCAACTTGAATGTAATGCCCCAGCATCTATCATTCTGATGACACCCTATAGCAGTGATGGTGAACCATTTGGAGACTGGGCGCCCAAACTGGAACCCACAACCCACTCATTAATCGCAGTGTCAAGACGGCAATTAAATCTTGGGGCTTTAGTTTAGAAAAAACAACTCATACACTAACATATTTTGTCTTCAAGAAAAACAAAATAAGAGAGCTTTTGATGATCCAAACTGTAAAAATCTGTTACTAAAATTCACCTTTGCAGCTGCTACAATGCTAGAAATGTTGCAAATGTTGTAGAATTTTTAATGCATTAATGCTATAATTATCGTTAGTACTACTCATACACCTATCATTGTAGTTGCTGGGGAGATGGCTTAAACCAGGGGTGCCCAACAAGTGGATCGCCATCCACTGGTAGATCACAAAGGCAATGTGATTAGATCGTGGAGCCCTGCCTTTTCGAAATAAACTCTACCGCACACGGGATTCCAAGTCCAAATACCATTCCACCATGACTGATGATCATTTGGAAGTTTGTTTGAGGCTGGCTACCAGCAACTTACTGTCCGGACTATGCAAGTTTGGCTGATTCTATTTGGTTTAAGATGTCATCGGAGTAAGGTAATGGCCAAAAATGTACAGAATTGTATTGTGCCATAAATGTTCATGCTGTTATGCAAGGTAAACAATATATATTTTAAATATAAAACATAAAGCACTCAGCAATATTTTTGTTGGTAGATCACTTTGACTTGGTCATTTTAAAAGTAGCTTGCAAGCCAAAGAAGTGTGGGCACCCTTGGCCTAAACCATTCCATGTTCACATTTTGCTGCAGCTGACTGATCAAACCTTCCCATGACTAATTTGAGATCAAAGTAATTTGTCGGCTCGCTCTTCTTTTTAATTAAAAAAGAAAATGATCTTCATGTTAATTGATGTTTGTCACAATTTTATCTTGTAACAAACATTAAGGATTATTTTGTGAGTAAATATTTGTTTAGTGTATACTGCTGGTAGGCTTAGAATGTGCTCAAAGAGATCTGGTCACACACGAAATTTCACAGGTATAGGCACAAACAGATACAAGTATTTTTAAAGTTTTTTGTGTTTATTTATTAATGTTTGTTTATTCACTTGCAATGTAAATTGGAACCGCTGGCATCAGAACTGGGGTTGCAAGGAGAATGAGAAAAAATCCTTACCTGCCCCCCATGCTCAGGCTGCATCACCTCTCAATGTATCCCTGCCCTCTTCTCACACAGGAGTCTGTGTGTGAGTTCAGCTCTGTTTTTAGACACAGACAGGGGTCTGTGTGAGTTCAGCTCTGTTTGGAGACACAGACAGGTGGACTGTGTGAGTTTGGCTGAGAGACTCAGAAAATTGGTCTGGGTGAGTGAGTGAGCTCAAAGTGAGTAGAAGGTTGCTGAAAGCTTGGTTTTGTGCTGACAGGGAGAAGCCCTCCAGCTGATAGATAGGGATGTCTTGATGTATAGTAAGTGCCGGACAGACACGGTTTTCTGTTTTGTTATTTTATCCGCAAACCTTCATATATATATACATTTTGGTGTGTATTGCCTTGTTTCCTTTTAGTTGTTTAGGTTCCTACAAACCTTATTTATTCAACTAGTCTTGCTGTGGTATGATCACAACTTAGTTTAACACCACCCCAATACTTTTACCATGCAAATCAAGGTTTTGATAATGTGGTGTCTAGGGTCCCTTCCTGGTTGGCAACTTTTACCTTGGAATATTGCACAATATAGATATTGATGTGCATATTTAAATAGTATTCATGTTTAAAAAAACAACTAGAAAGCCTACTAGCTACCATAACCAGACCTAAATATGCTTACCCAACCAATCTATAAACACAGACAATTATTGAACAATCATGCTACATAACCCTATTTGGGAACATAGTATAGTTAGCAAACTTCCAGGTTTTTTTCCATATATATACAAAACTTGACTGTAAATACTGCAGTGCAGTCCATATTCTTCACTCATCTACAACTCTTCTGCACACTAGTTAGTGTTAGTCAGTGAAAATATTGAAACCACTGGGTTGGCATAACATCCAAGCAACTAGCATTTGAAAAAAAATCATAAATGCCATTCTAATATTATTTCAGGAAAGTCTCTCTGTTACCTAAAGAAACCTTATTCTCCTCAACGTATCACAGGAAACTGGGGCTAGGATAAGTACATTACCAATTTTAATTCTTCACTCTAACATTTTTATTTACTTCTGTACTATTTTATAACAGCACCTAAACTTTGCAGTAAATACTCCTGAAGAAGCCGATAGGCTAAACCTGTCGAGATAGAGATGTTACGTTTTTTGTCCACTATTTGTAAGACAGGGTGTTTGCAGTATAGATTATGGTCATTTATTCTATAGATGTTAAATAGGACATGACCTAATATTTCATACTAAGTGTACTTACTGTTATGTATGTTTACAATTGTCAAAAGTAATTAAGACTTTCAATACAAATGATTTTGTGGAATTGAAAACTCCTACATTTTATTTGATTTAAGTGGGGTCGATTCTATTACATTGTCCTGTGGGAGAATTTTGATTCCCTTTATTTGTCCTACATAATTACATTAACAGTTATTTTATATTAGGGGGTGCTGAGAAGTTCTGGCTTTGCCCCCTTCCAGATGAAATAGAAAAATTGGTATGGGGGCATGACAGCCTATTATCTTAGTATGTAACTGTGCAAGTATCAGGTCTTTGTGATTCTTAAAACTGTTTTATCTTTTAGTGAGTTGTGATGGCAGAGGCACAAGCAAGATTCACGTAGTTGGAGTTACGAGCCGTCACAAAGTTTTTGTCTCTCCAGGTAAAGTCGGCAAAGGACATTTACACTGAGATGTCACAAATACTGGGGGAGAAGTATCCTTCCTACAGCACTTGTCCAAACCTGGATATTTCGTTTTAAGACATTTCACATTAAGGGCATTTCACCGTTGAAGATGAACCTCGCAGTGTGCGTCCGGCAACCTGCAAAGCTGTCCATCTCACGGGAGCGTGTTGGGTTTGTTATCACCACTATCATAGACATGTGCAAGCTTTAAGCAAAGTGGGTGCCGAAATGTTTGAACAGTGATCAGAAGAAGGACTGAGTTGAAGCATCCAAGGCATTTTGGCCTATTTGAAGCTACACTGGACTTTTTGGCTAGGTTAGCGACTAAGGATAAAACTTGGCTCCACATCTATGATCCTGAAACTAAGAAAGAGTCAAAGGAATGGCGCCACAGCAGGTCCCCATTGCCGAAGAATTCTGAACCCAGAAATCGGCCAAAATAGTCATAGCCGCCGTTTCCTGGGACAAAGACGGTATTCTGTTGGTGGACTAACTACCTCAGGACTATAGTATCACTGGACAGTAATATGCTAACCTCCTGGACCAGCTGAAAGAGGCAATTAAGACGCAAACGTCATGGAAAGTTGACCAAAGGGATCCTTTTTTTGCAGGACCCTGGGTTTCGAATTGGTCCACCATCCCCCCTACTCTCCTGACGTGGTACCTTCTCACGATTACTTGTTCCCGAATTTGAAGAAACACCTGAAGAGGCAACGTTTTGAGGACATTTCTGACGTCAACGATCCTGCTGAGAGCTGGTTTGCGGCCCAACCAAAAGACTTTTATTTGAACGGTCTAGAAAAGCTGCAACTACGCTGTACCAAGTGCATCAGTCTCGGGGGAATATGTTGAATAAATGTGTTATTTCATAACTCTAGCTCTCTTCTTTCTGGGCAAAGCCAAGAACCTGTATATGTCTAATATTAAAAGCTTTATATTTATTTTGTAGGGAAAAAATGAGTGATCAATAACAAAAGACCACAAAGTATCTGTTTCACAAATTATTTGTTTCTGGTAAATCAATCATCAAAAACCAATGTAAAGTTTTTATATCAGCAAATAAAGTATGTTCACACCTAAAAACTATCCTTCACCTTAATATGGTGACTGCATTAGCTCATTCAGTTGTTCACATTTTCTGTGCATACAGAAAAAAAATCACTGTTGCTGGAGTTCCATGATAGCTGGATCATTTTTTTACACTTTTAAGCAGTGTTTGGAAGTCTTGCCCAATTCACTCATTCACACTAAAGAATACCTCTCCCTATTTTAAGGGATTTATACACTTAGTTTCCTTATCACAATCATAATAAAGAAACTGAGAAGTCACTTAGCTGATATTTTTTTAATATTAATTGTATCAGACAAAGTTATTTTGCAAAAGTTATTACTTTCACAATAAGACAAAGCCATATTTTTAATATGTTTCCAGGTTGAATGAATAATCTAAAAAGTAATAAATTGCTACTCATTACATGAATTTTCTCTGGGCAGTGAATGAAGTAGGTAAAATTCATAACTGTTAATAATCTAATATCTGACAATCAATATTGTTCATAACATTAACTGACTAATTTGTTTTTTTCAATAGGTGAAATAATTGGAATTATTGATTTGTGGAAACGTTTTATAGGTAAGCAGATCTTCATCCACACACAATGAGTCAAGTGAAGTGCCAGAAAACTTTTTACAAGACTCGGTGCTCACCAGAGCATTCACCCAGGAGAGAAACCATTTAAATGTTCAAAATGTGCCAAGTGCTTCTCCAAAAGTTCTCATCTTACTGAGCACCAGAAGATTCACACAAGAAAGAAACAATATAAATGT
>NC_092859.1:10115088-10119900 GCF_032062135.1 Pyxicephalus adspersus
GAATTTGAAAGGCACAGAGTGATCAGAAAGGGAATTTGAATGGCACATGAGTGATCAGAAGGGGAATACCGGTATGAATGGCAGATGAGTGAACAGAAGGGGAATAATCTTTCAGAATCTTTTTTTTCTAGATTTTCCTCCTTTAAAAGTGGGTGCTACTTATATTCCGGAGCGTCTTATACAGCGAAAAATATGGTACAATGTGACCTATTACCTATGTCTGAACATCAACAGAAAATGTGATTTAAAGGCACAGATAGGAGAATCTTTTGGCTAACCACTGCTGACAGACCTAATAGATGGGAACTTTTTTTGGTGTGAAATCATCCATGGGACACTACCACCACATTAACGGTTCAAGAACTATTGTACTTTTATTGACTTCTGAGAATATGCTATTGGACTTTTTTGCTTGATGACATAAGGATGATGGAAGGGGCCATCCCTTAGGTGAATGACTATATACCTATAAAGATTGATGTATGTCCTTGTTTTAGTCAAAATTTCTATCCTTAACTGCTATACATTTAAATTTCTCTGTTGCAATTGTAGTAAACCTTCTTAACCCCCTAGCGGTATTCCCGAGTGTGACTCGAGGTGGATTTTCTAGGCAAAAAATCATTATTCCTGAGTCATACTCGGGGTCGCTATTAACTAAAAAAAAACTTGCTTACCTTGTTCTGTCGCTGTCCCCCAGCAAACTGCTGGTCCCTGCAGGTCCTGGGGATGAGTCCTTCCTTGATCTTCAGCTGCGAAGTGCAGAAATGAGATCTACGAAATTTCGTGCGGGCAGATCCGTGGTAAACTCAAATAATTTTGTATTGGATTCAATACAAAATAGCTGTATTAAGTCCAATACAAAGAAATATTCATACAATTTATATATATATATATATATATATATATATATATGTGTGTGCTACTGTACACACATTAAGTTTAGATATTTTTTTAACAGATTTTTGTGTTTTGTTATTTAACGTTTATTATTAAATTTAACAAATATTGGAGAGTTATGCCTAAGAATTATAGCCTATAATGGACAACGAGTATTGGTTGAGGAAAAAAGGATAGTGAGAAGCTAGATTACAGAAGAATAACTTGAAGCAATAAGTTTGTTGATGTTAAGGAATGTTGTCTAGGACTGAAGAACCAGAAGATACTGTTTAATGTTATGCTATGTAAAATTATCGAGACCAAGAAGGAGTGGGGAAAAAAAAACAGGAACAAGTGTAAATACTGATGTAATATAGCTTCCTTATGAGGTGGCCGTTGTCAGAATACACTTTCACTTATGAGGAAAGAAAGAGCTGGGAAATGCAAGAGATGGCAAGCCTTGTTTTCTTTATGATGACTGGGATAGTCAAGGACACATTAGATGAACTGTCTGCAAAAGTGATGGTGTGTCTATGAAAGAAGATGCAATATTAGACTTTAGGAAATACTTGGCTACAATGTACACAGGGAAGGAAATACTTTGCTTACATGTCAAATTGCTAAAGTACCCACTATACCTGTTGCACCACCTTTGTGTCTTTTACAGTCCTTGCTGATTGACTATGCTATAGTATATTGAGTGGTAGATATGTATAAACTAGTTTGAGTAGATATGATTTTTGTTTCAAAATTTTTATTGAAATTTTTAAATAAAGTAAACAATAACATTAGACAACAAAATTGCATAGAATAACAGGGAGATAAAAAAGGGGGGAGGGGAGAATACGGGGCTCAAAACAAGAGTGCCAACCAGTAACCAGACATCAGTAGAATAAACATATGAGCTCAAACATAGCTCAACACCCCTTAGGTTACAAAGTCTAAAAAGAGCAGACAATAAAGTAAGTTTCCAATATTGACAATAAAAAATATATAATACAAACAAGTACAACAGTACAAAAATAGTGTGATTCACAGATTTGAATCTTGGGAGGTGTACAGGCATAAAAAGTTTAGAGTGAGATCATAAAGTTGGCGGGTAGCGGTACCTTTTATTCATTCACCCCTTTGTAAACATGATAAAATTAAAATTGCAGAAAAAATTGAGATAAGGAGTTAGGGTTACACAAGGAAAGAGGAGGAGGGGGGTGGTTAGGGTTCCTCATTGAATTATACATGATTATAATCGGACCACGGGTCCCATGTGTTGTAGAACTTGTTAAGGTTGTTGTAAGAGTACAGGTCAATTTGTCATTGACCAATATCCAGGTAAGTTTGCTTTTGGTGAACTCAAGGGGGATAATGGAAGTTTTCCAATAGCAAGCAATAGTAATTCGAGTAGCTAACAGGATATATCTATTTAGTCTAGTAACTGTTTTGGAGCTATATCCTCCAATTGGGGGGGAAAAAAAGAACACTTTCCTTGGGATGTTGACCTGGGTGACAGAACGTATTAGGTTGAAAATACGGATCAAACATCTCTGAACCCTAGGACATCTCCAGCATGGAGTACAGTGCCAGTCTGACCACATCTTTGAAATCAAAGAGGAGAGACCGAGGGATTGGCTTTATGGATCCTAACCGGGGCCAGGTACCTTCTCATCAAAAACATATAATTGGCCTCTATTATCAAAGTGTTCAGAGATTTTTTGGAAATGGACACTGATAGATCCTGCCATTCTTGCGCACTCCGCTCCAAATCTGGCTCCCATTGTTTCTTATCGCTTGAGAGGTGTTATTGCAGCAATTTGGTCTGCTCTGTGGTATAACATTGTTAGGTACACCCAATCCTCCCAGTCTTTTAGGAGTATATAATGTAGTTGCAGAGTAGATATGCTTAAGCAAAAGGCTTAGACAGTAAACTTTCACAAGTTGTACAAAATAGGTTTACAATTTTCAAATTAGTTAGCTCCGTATAATGTGGATATGTGTAAATAATGTGGATATGTGTATTCTGTATGTGCAAAAGTGTTTATTCTATTGCAGAATCCTGGTATAATCAGCTTGGGATCCCAATGTCAAAATGTATTTGTGCTCCTAACTCCTATCAGAACTGGTAAATTACATGTAAGAGACTAGGTTACACTCAGTTGCTGCAAGAAAGTTAAACCATCAGAAAAAATGAGTCAACTTTAAATGCTTGTTCCTGATACAATTGTTGCATGACAATCTATTAATTTTTTACATGCAAACCATTTGTTTTTAATTGCACAAAAAAAATCTGAAGACATGTCTTTAATACCTCACCCTTTACTTATTCACTTATTACTTATAGGATTGTATATAAGGAATTTTGGTTAAGATTAGAAAAAACGTCTATTTGTGCATACTTAAGAAAGCATAGCTCCAATTTTATGGCTGTTTCAGAAGGCGGATAAAAAATATGTTTGATGATTTGACCTATCCTGCTTTTATATTGTATTATGTTTGAAGATTTGATGTGCTCCTTCACTAATAGCTTGTCAATGAATATACCTAGATACTATATCCTATACTACTTTCTATGTGGTAATAAGGGTCTGGAAATGTTTTTCCTTGAATGGGAAATTTTCTACAAAAAGAAGCTGCTTTAATTTTTCTTATTTTAGGTTAATTATAGGTATTCACATCCTGGAATAAAGGGGGTCTCCACCAAGGAGGTAAAACATTTAGGGGGTAAAATACACTTTTACCTATATGAAAAACTGATTCTACTGATGTTCTCTTTACAGTAATTGGAAACTTGATGTGCTGTCAATATACAAGCTTGAATTTCTACATACAATGTAACCTATTGCCTATACATTGATACTGTATATATATGAATCTCTACAGACTACATATAAAGACAAAGGTAATGTCTTTTTTTTTTGTGTCAAAAGGCAACCATAGGACCCTACCACCCCATTAACTGTTTGTGAATTATGGTATTTAGTACATTCTCAGTCCATAACTGTTTGCCCGATGATAAGGCATCCCCATCAAATAAGCCACCCCCCCCTAAACATTAAAAAAAAAAGCACCTCCCGCAAATAAGACACCCACCGATACCTGCCACTGTGTGCCTCTGTGTGACTCCTCAGTGCTGGCTGCAGTGCAGATCGAAACCGAAAGTAACTTCAAATGCCCGCACACGTGCCCGCGACTCCGCTCCAGGAAGGACAAGCAAGCTGCTGATCCCTGCCCTAACGGAGTCTGTTACCCGGCCGTAGAAGCCAAAAAAAAAGTTAGTCAGTGATCAGAAGGGGACAATGAATGGCACAGGAGTGATCAGAACGGGACAATGAATGGCACATGAGTGATCGGAAGGGGACAATGAATGGCACAGTAAATAAGACATCCCCCTGAAAATAAGACCTAGGTTACCATATTTTGGCATTTCAAAAAATATAGGACAGTGCCTTATCATAGGCGAAACAGGGTATATGCTAAATACTATAGTCTAGATTTGGGTAAGTTACATATTTTACGAAATAGAAAATGTCATATCAAGAAAAGAAAATATACTACTAATGTGCATGTGTGCAAATCTAAGCCACTTACTGGGAAGGTGGTGGTGGTGAGTGTCTAAACAATTCAAGTTAAATAAATGCTAAAGTGTTTAGTATTAAATCCATATAATATTGTGTATTAAGTACAATCAAAGTACATTAGCGGACCAAGGTTATCCCTGGCAAGATCACTAATAAGTAAACCAGTGTATAGGGCTGCCATAGAGGGTTCCAGGCTGATACTGGGCCAATAACCACTTTGCCAGATTTTATGTTTTAGTTTGAATGTTATACAATGTTTGTATATTATAAAAAATTTATCTCCATATGGTTGCAGTTTCTTTCAGAATGGGGAAAGGTTAGGACTGTGTACAGCTGACTCCTTTTTGCTTTATCAATAAAAAAA
>NC_092859.1:10123240-10129209 GCF_032062135.1 Pyxicephalus adspersus
ATATTACCCCCTCCCTTTCCCAACCCCCCTCTCCCCCCGGGTACCAGTTCTAGCATTTGGGGCACACAACGCCATCCAGGTGATTTACAGGTGATCCAGGTGATCAAATGATGCTGGGCTGATGTCCCTAGCATAAACATCCTCCAAATAGCAACCTATGATTATAATGGCACTATCATATATACATACTATAGGTATGCCGGGAAACCTCCTAGGATGTGATTGTGAGGGGGCCGAGGGGCAATGTGGAGTAAAATGTTTACATTTTTTTTCGTGATGTTAAATTCATGTGGCATTGCTGGAATTGGTACTTCTGGTCATTGATACTATTGTCAGGGACATGCATTGCTTATTCCCTTCAGTCCAATATATGAGTCTGCAGCTACAGGCAATTCTTTGTTCAATACTATTAGGACTCAGCTGAATCCTTTTCAAGGTAATTTAATTATCTTTATTCTTGAATGAACTGGCAAATTTGTTTTTGATATATGACTGGCATTTATCCCCCTTAATGCTAATACTCAGGTTGGTGGCAGCTCAAATAAATAATATAATACAAGGGGATTCCTTATATTTCACTTCACTAAAATGCTGAATGGGCGCTGTACACAAATACAATTGTGTTCAGAGAAAAGGGGAATTGTGGGAAAAAACGAGCGATACCCCACTGTACCCCTCTCCATTGATGAACAACGTTGGAAAATGTTAGAATAATGACTTTCTGTGGCACAACAAATAGGCAGACAGTCTCCACTGTACTTTCCACAGGGACGAACCCTGAACTAACAAAACTTTATTTCTTTAACAACATAGCATACACAGAACACTGCCATCTAGTGTATACAACTTGCAGTACACTTAGAACATCAACATAATTGTACAATACAAACTTATATTCTAACACCCCCACTCAACAATTACGATTTATGGTAACTCCATTTGTGATCTGAAAACTTCAAATCCGTCTCTTGTGAGCGGTTTTGTCAATGCATCAGCAATCATTTTCTCACTCTCACAATATGTAAGCACAATCTTTTTCTGCTCTACCAATTTATGAATATGATGGTGTCTGACATCATGTGCTTGGTTCTTGCATTATTCTTCTCACTGGTAGCAAGCCTAATGCATCCTTTATTGTCCTCATATAAGACAGTAGGCTGTGATTCTGGTAGTCCAAAATCCTTGAGTAACCGCCGTAACCAAACAACTTCTTGACTGGCATAGGCAGCAGGGATGGATTCTGCTTCTGTAGAAGACATAGCCACCGAGTTCTGTTTTTCACTGGACCAGGATATAGGACTGTTTCCTAGTTTGAATAGGTAACCACTTGTTGATTTTCGCGTGTTGTGGTCACTCGCCCAATCGTCCACATATTTTGCTAGTTTTAGGTCACCATTTGCTGACAACTTCAAACTTAAACCTTTTGTGTATTTGAGATACCTCATAAACCTTTTGATTGCATTCCAGCCCCTTTGACATAGTTTATCCACTCGCCTGCAGAGTAGTGACATGGCTAATGCAATATCTGGATGTGTAGTGGTTGCAAAATATAAAAGTGCTTGTCTGTACTGGTCATTGAATGGCAGAAGATCGTCACCTTCCAGTTTTGGATAAGCTGTATTCATGGGTGTGCTTGGTCCTTTGGCCTCAATCATATGGGAATGTTGAGGAATCAAATCAATGTTGAAGAATCAAATCAAAATTTCTGATGTGTCTCAAATTTAGTTTCTTTCTGTTATACAGTTCATACAGAGTTTTCTCTGTTGCTTTTCCTGGTAAGCGATTTTGGAGATATCATGCAGCCATGATAGCTTCTCCTCAGAAAGTGGTGGGCATGTCAGCATCAAAAAGCATGCTTCTTCCACTCTCACAGAGTGTCCGATTCATTCTGTCTCCAACCCCATTTTGTCCTGGGTCATATGGTACAGTAGTCTGGGACACTTGGGTTGTACCACTTGTACATTCAGTACCGCTGTCTGTGCAGAGTACTTTGGGCATTCTGTCTATTGTTTTGCTTTGGAAAAGTTTTTCCCGTCATCTTTCCTTTAATGCAGCTTGTACATGTCATTATTTGATCACATTTATTAATCTTTATACCACTTGAATAATTGTTCTCAACTATTTTCTTTAATGTGTCAGGACTTCTGTGACCAAGTCGTCTGTGCCAAGTATGAATGCAATTTAAATGCTTCTCATGTTTGGTTATTTTAACCAATTCACTGCAGTTCGGCTGATGAAGTTCATCTCTGATTTTAGCTTTTGCACGTAAATAGTCCCTGTTTTTTTATAAAACAGCTACCACGGTACCTTGCTTGGTGAGTTTCTTCACTGACAAAAGATTTCTTTCAAGATCAGGCACATACGAACATTTCTCACAGGTATCGTTCTGGTGACATCTTTGGAAACAGGACAGTAAAGATAACCATTTACCTTCTGATTTATTAATATGTCCATTACCTGTTGTAATGTTTTCTGTTTTGCTTTGATCAAGTTGAGTTAAGAAATGTCTTTCATTGGTGACTTGTAGCCCCTGAGTCAACACACCATGCTTGCACAGAAGAGATGTCATTTTTAGAGCCAAATGCATACTCATTTATTTCTTTGACATTCCTTGTTGTTGTGATATACTTTGTTTTTACAATATAGCTTTCCAGATTCTACAATCTGCCTTTATGTGTCCTGTTTTTTTGTGCACAAAACATTCATGTGTTTCTAGTTGCATATTACTGCTTTTATTTCTGTTTTTCAATTTTAGAGCAGTCTCTGTACTGGATACACTTTCATTACTCATGCTTTCAGTTTTGCACTTATTTCATCCACAAGCTTGCCATTAACATATTCCAGTGTCAGTTTGTCATCTGGTCTTACATCAAGTGCTGTGACAAGTGGCTCATAATTTCAGGTAATCCTCTCAGTAACCGTGCTGCAACATGAAGTCTTTTATATATTCTCCAATACCAACCATTTCTAGGGTATGCCTTACATATTCCTGCATATTCTGGCCATTTAACAATTTGGTCTGATACAATTTTCTGATTAAATACAGTTTAATACAATGCTGCTTTATGGACTAATTTGATCATTCTCACCTTCTATGATACTATGTTCTAAATCAGAAACTCAAACTATCATGTAGCAACATGTTAATATCATGTGTAGAATTTGCCTTTTTTGTTTAGCTCATGTTATCCTCTATTAGAGGAGATAGATGCCATTGCTAGCACCTTATTTTTTTCTTTTTTCCATATAGATATTTATTATCACAACTCCCATGACTGTCATGCTGCAGTCTAACCCAAAAACTCTGTGTAACCTTAGGACATCCTATTTGTACTCTCTGTAACCTTAGGAAATCTTCTTTTAAAGTATCAAGTTGGCTGTTAAGCTGGTCACAGGATAGGTACATTAACAGTTATCTTACATATGCCTAGTATAGGAAGCGTAATATATATTTTATATATAGTATTCAAAATAAACAATAAGTGATTATTAACAAAAGACCATACAGTAACTGTTTCCATTTTTTTTGGTTTGAATTATTTGTGTCCTCTGGTATCTACTGAACACATTATCATGCTGTTTAATTTTAGGCTCCTTTTTAAATTCCCATCCTAATCAGTAAAGGCAATTGATTAGGGTGGTAAGTGGCAGTGCATAGTCCCACTGTCCAATTAGCACTTTCATAACTTATTTGTTTGGCAAATCAAGCAATGCAAATAAAGTATGTCCAAACCTAAAAAGAAATATAAATATTTTACAGATTACCTTCCCTTGAATAATATCGAATATTATCTGCATAAATACGAATTTTATATCATCCTACCAATGCACGTTTATATTCAATAAATGAAGGCTCATGCACAAATAATAACTAGTCATTTAAACAGTTTAATTAGGAAACAAAGTGAAATAAAATGCACAGCAATATCGGTTCATATAAGTATAGGAAATTCAACCAATAAATACAATAGATGAAAACACTGTTAGTGAGTAAACCCCTATAATAATCTAATAATGGTTAGTACTTAATACAATAATTACAAAATGCCAAAACAACAAAAACATAGACATATAAAAGACACTGTAGGAATGCATTCAGGATTATCTGTTAGCTACCTGCTAAGATGTAAATGGGTACCCCAGAAGCCTGATTCCCTAAGAACTGACTTGCATTCTCTCAGCTCCCATTTTTTATAGTTAATTCCCATTAGGTATCATTGGGGACTCTTGGATTGGTTAGTGGGTGTGGTCTGAATGATGACCATCGTTGACACACCCCCTAGATTGGGAACGGTTAATGAAACTTTGATGTGGGAATCTGGAAGCAACATCTGAGGTGTGAATTAGGAAGCTAGCTGGAGTCCTTTAATGTTAGGTGTCACTACGAAGGTCCAGATGGGCCATCACCCCAACCCATCTATCTAGCTATTCATTCATCTCAGGCTGGCCCAGGCTTGATTTGATTAATTTATCCCTTAAAAAGCCATAATAGAAATCATCTTTTATATGGGACCAGTTATCCGTTTCCTGGCCTTTGTTTGATGTCTGTTTGTCTTGATATCTTTTTGTCCTTGATATCCCTAGGTGGCCTGGGTAGATGGACAAAGATAAACCACCAATCACAAACATTCCCACAGATTCCTTCCTGCATTGTTTGACCTCCCTAGTGGTCTAATTTAGTCCAAATTTCCATGCAAAAAGTGGTACAAGGATAGATAAATGTGTTAATTGCAGATTTACCTGCAATATAAAGGAAGACTGGAAAGAGTAATCTAATTCAGCCACCACCTCCACCACTAATAAGCTTCAATGTAACTTTTTTTTGTTTCTTTTATGGATGTAGATACATACAAGTGACCTGGAAATCATTTAGATAGTAAATGTACATAAAAGTGGTTGATTCAGTTATCCATTCTGATAAAGTTAATTATTTGAAGAAAGATGTGATAGACTCGAATTGACCTCCAACCTTATGGCATCAAGTAATCAGCCTGGAAAGGTGAGTTTGACATCTTCTGTAACTTCAAATATGAAGGTAACTAGAATGTCACTTATCTCTTGAATACTAAAGAGTTATTCTGTGAAGTTATTACTATAATAGGAATGTTAGGATATTCACAATTACAAAAAGCCATAGGTCTCCAGGTTGAATAATAACCTAGAAAGTCATATATCTGTAATTATTACATACATTTTATGTGGGCAGTGAAGGAAGTAGTTAAATACATAAATGGTAATAATAATATCTATCTAATATCTGATTTTAGTCTCTTAATAATGTTACAGTGTGATGTAAAAGGACAGATAAGAGGAACCTTACTGCTGACAGGCCAAACACATGGCAACCCACTGCAACATATAGACAGACAGGACAAAAACATCCACTGGACACTGCCACCCCACTAACTGTTTGGGGATCTATGGTAGTTAAATGGACTTTCAAGAATATACTATTGGACTTTTCTGCTTTATGACCTATATAACGGAATAGGCCTTTCCTGAGGGGAGGGAGTGACTTATAAAGATTGCTATATTTCCTTGTTTTTATTTAGAATTTCTATGCTCAACTGCTAAGCAATTGCATCGTCCCTGTGTGTTTGGCGAACCCCATTCCAGGAGTTCCCGGAGAAGTAAACCTAAACCCTGAGGTGAAGGCAAAAATAGTGGCCATGGTGAGAACCTTTGTTGTTCTCACTATTTTTCTGCCTGCCACGGCTAGTTGGGTTGGATCCAGGGTTGCTGTATTTGATTCAGATGGGATGAATGTATCTAAAGTGTATAACCTGATACCTTACATTAAAGTGTTTAATTTTACTCCAAATTTAATATTGGCAATAGAGATAGCTTAGAAACTGGGAGACTTGGGTCTTGCCTGTTTTTGCAAAAGGATGATTTGTTACATGTCTGTGGTATGTTTTGGTAAAACAGTGTGACTTCAGAAAGACAAGAAAGAGGGAAATTTAGCTTAT
>NC_092859.1:10129746-10150889 GCF_032062135.1 Pyxicephalus adspersus
AGGAGGGAAATGAGATTAAACATTTAGGGAGTCTGTATATAAACTTAAAAACATACTTTTCTTTTTAAAGAACTGATATTTGCTTTACAGTAAATGGAATCTTGATGTACTGTCAATTTGTTTATACAAGCCTACATTTCTACATGTAATGTGATGCAACTTGTGGCAAACCACTGCAACATACAGAGAAATCAAACATGGGGATACTACCACTGCATTCACTACTGATGAACTAATGGACATTTAAGGACTTCCAAGAATAAATTATTGGACTTTTCTGCTTGATGACATAGATAATGGCATAGGCCTTTCTATGTATGTATTTTCTTGTTTTAGTCAGAGTTTATATGCTTTAACTGCTAAGCATTTGATTTTCTCCGTTGCTGTTTAGGTCTGTTTGGAGACTCCCTAACAGAACCAGACACTGTATATTTATTTGTGATACATTTTGAAATTCAGCTTCACTCCAATCCAGGGTTATTATCTTTACGTGGAAATTATTTTTATGATAACTGGGATGCAATAATATAGAAAGCCATTACATTAAGGAGACAAATACTGATCTCTAAAAAGAAAATGCAGCACCCATTCCAGGAACACATTGGGGTTAATGTACTAAGGAAGTTAAGGCTGTTCATTTACCCAAGTGTAAAATGTGAATGAATTAACAGAATTCAAGTGAGCTTCATCAATGTATTTTATTTGTATGCACATATACAAGCAAAACACATTTTTAAACCAGATACGTAAAACAATCTGTGCCCTATGTATACCATACACACACCATATATACCATATATAAGTATAACTGTACACAACATATGACAAACCACCAAATACTGTAGATCAACTATGGATAAGTTACATATGTTTTAGAAATATTGGTGTATGTATGTGAATGGTAATTGGAGAATTGTATAGGTAATTAACGTAGGTATCTATGTAAGGATTCAAGACCTCCATATTTTGGGACAGAATTTAGGACTATTTTTTAAACTAGGACTTTTAAAGGGAACAGAAGTCAATGTAAAACAGCTGAGGATCTCCTTTCATTCCTTATGTTTTCAATAAGTCGAAGTAAAATAAAGTCGCATTTAACATTACAAGCAAGATGTAGTCTATACCAATGTATGTCAATTGGAAACTTTTGCATAAAACCAGCTACATTTGAGGGTGTGGGGTAGTGATTAGACCATCACATTCGCTCATGAACTGATCCTTACCAAGCAGGTCATATCCTCATTTGGTTTCTTTTTCATTACTTTTTGAACTTGCTTACCATATTGTATTTTTGTGTGCCTTTGAATAAACATACTTTTTATTTATTACCTTAAGACCTCTCCTGCACATGTTTTTATTGCTTAAACCTTCCTTCTGAAGGATATTTTTATCACTAGCGAGCCTCCCAGATTTTTTTTTTTTTGAACCTTGAGAGGGGATAATAATATTGACTTATCAGCTACAATAAACAAGGCTCGGAAAAATCGGACCAAATCTAGGACCCAGAAGGAAGGACTGCTACACAACCAAGGACAATAGAAGAACATGGTGAGAAGAAAAGTTTCCTACTTAAGAGTAAGTAGCATGGATCTTATTTATATATTATATTATACTGATAATGGTAAAGTTGACTTTAAATTTTCTGTTAGTAGTATGTCAGATGCAGCTTTATGGTATAGTTCATGGGAGCAGTGTTCATGGTTACAACCTTATCAATTCTGGCATTTTCTTATGAACAAAATGAATAAGAAATTAAGTAACATTATCAGAATGATTAGGATTTTTAATACATTAGTGATTGATAATGAATCTTTGGCTACACATAGCATTTGTATAAATAGTACAAAACATACACCGACAAATGACACTGAAAATGAAGAGTGTACTAGATATGAAATCTTAATGAATCACATAGATGACCTTGATGATCAGTTAGAAACATGCACACAGCAGCTATCCAAACTACACACAGACATTTTGAGTTTGCACTAACACAAAAAAAAAGGAGAACATAGTACTGCATCACAAAAGTCAAAACATCAGTCACCTTTTGAAGTTTTTGAATGGACAATTATTGGATAAGGCGGCAATGTTAAATATTGAAAATCAAGTTACTTAAAAAAAATTCTGCCTTACAACCTAAATACAGATTCATTTTAAAATGTGGATGTATTTGAATCCAATGCAGATAGATTTAATTTAAATGATGACCAGAAAAATGTATTTAAATCATGGATACCAACAAGTTTTATTTAGACTTTTAGAAATTGCACCTGTTACTGCAGAAAATGGAGATTTAAAAACATAGAACTACAACAGATAGGTTGACAATTTCTTCATTTCACTACAGGGGAAGAAGTTCCTACAGTAGATGTGCTAGAATCAATAAAGGCTACAATTAATGAGGACCCTTTATGTTAAAATTTGAACAAGCTTATCGCCTATGTTCATGCCTGTAGCTGATGAATAACATGTTGCCCCTTATCTCATAAAATAATTTGTGAAAAAGTTAAAAATATCTTGATCCTACTAACTTAGCTATAGCTTCAGAGAAAGCTTTGTAAGAGGAGGCCTCTGCTTTTATTGATAAGGTTAGAAGACGGCACAAGGCAAGTAATAGTAATTTGTATTTGTAAAGGCACAGAGCAGGGAACGGGGGTCAGTTCAATAGCAAACACATGTCTTATTATAGAGCAAGAGTTAAGACAAAACAGAGGGAAGGCAAAATCCTTTTGTTCATTCAAAATCTACTGATTACTAGTATTGTGAAAAACCTGGACATTTTAAATGTCAATATAAGAATATTTAAGAGACATTCAAAACAAAGAATATGGGAAAGGAAAATAGATTAGTTCCTTGCGTCCTATCCGCTCCTATAAATAATGAGACAAATTTTCCAGAGTCACCTTATGCTCCATGACAATTCAAAATGATACTTTGAAAAATAAAGCTAGCAATGTGGGGATCAATAAACATGGTTTGGTTCTCTTCCACTGCCTAGAGTGAGATTTGTATCTTTTTATATCTCCAGAGTATATGGCCCCTGTATCCTGTGGTTTTC
The DNA here is from genome assembly GCF_032062135.1 of Pyxicephalus adspersus. Taxonomy (NCBI): domain Eukaryota; kingdom Metazoa; phylum Chordata; class Amphibia; order Anura; family Pyxicephalidae; genus Pyxicephalus; species Pyxicephalus adspersus. The sequence goes on from NC_092859.1 coordinate 10,132,808, forward strand.
CTTTTTATGTGGAAAATTAAAAGGGCAAGACACAAAGTTTTTGATTGACACTGGAGCACAATTGAGTGGAACAAGTTGTAAATTGCCTCATAAATCAAATGCACCAGTATGTACAATTGTGAGTTTTAGTGGCAAAGCTAATTCTAATGCAAATTTGATTTCTGATGTTTCTTTTGAAATTCCTGGATGCTTGGATACTGACAGACATATGGTTTTGTCAAGGTGCAGAGAACATCATAGGAACAGACATTATGAAAAAGAGGATGGATTATTTATTTGGGCAATAATGCTATCTGGAAAGATGCATCCAAGCATAGATCAATATTGGTTGATCCCTCAGAATACAGCACAATTGGAAGTATTTGTGTCACCGAATAAGTGGCCTGAGGTGGGAGACAATTTGCATTTACAACAAATCACTCAAAAGTAAGTTGTAGTCCCAGTTCCAGTTCCAAAATAAAATAGAACTCACAAAAGATACTATTGTGAAAGTGGAAAGTAAAGATCCTCCTCCATTCCATCATTTTATATATCCAGAAAAATATACACCGACTTCACTGTTGCAGTTATTTGTGGTCAAAGCGTTTAGTGACGTATTTCAGTACATAAATACAAATATATTCTCAGTTCACTTCTGCAGTTATATGTGGTGAAAGCATTTAGTAAAGTATTTCAGTACAAAAAGAAAAATAAATACGCAGTTCACTGTTGCAGTTATTTGTGGTAAAAGCGTTCAGTGACCTATTTCTTTACAAAAATAAACATATATTTGTCGCTTTTAGGTATGTTTTTAATTTGCTTTCAATTTATTTAGTTCAAGTAAAAGTATGTCAGACAGAAGTGGCAGGCCATGCACAGAGGAGTGGCAGAGGCCTAAATGTCGCAGCAGAGTGGGGGGGTGTGTCAGCAGGAGTCGCAGCGAGTGTCTTGACCAGAAACCCAGCAATTCTTGATTGGTTAACTCAGTCAACCACTTCATCCCAAGTGACATCAGACACCCCCAGCCAACAGTTGGATGCTTCCTCAGACACAACCCTTAGTTGGCATGGCCTGGGAGCAGACCCTGTGCCCTCACCTGTCCTCAACTTGCCTCTGTCCTTTGCTGTTCCCTCAGCCACAGAAGTATTGTATGCTGTGGGCTCAGCTCCACTATACAGTGAGGATGAGCTAGTAGAGGACAGTCAGGAGCTACTGCCCAGCCAAGATCTGGAGGAGACATCCGACGCTTTCTCCGCTAGACGGGCAAGTAGTGATGAGGAGAGTGGCGAGGGAGGTGGTGTTGTGAGCGGTCAGGCTCCAGACCCAGAGATCGTTGAGGAGGACATCAGGGACGTGCATACACTACTTGATGATGATGAAGCCGATCGCATTTGGAAGGCGGGTGAAGAAGGGGCTTCATCATCATCTGGAGATAAGGGTGGCAGCTTGCCCGTGAGGCAGCAGCTGAGCCAGCAAGGTGGTAGCATGGCAGTTGTGGCAGTGTTTTGTTAAGCAGCCGGAGGAGGTGAACATGGCCATATGTAGAATATGTGGGCAGAAGGTGAAGCAGGGCCAGGGTGCCAATGTTGGCACCAAGGCTCTGTGTCAACATATGCAGCGTCACTATAAAGTGGCCTGGGAGAACTGTGGCTCTGATGTGGTGGTCCAGCCTGCCGCAGCAAACCCCTGCATCACCCAGTGGCACGCCCCAGCTTTCAGGCAGTCAAGGCTCCACCACCTCAGCCGAAAGGAGCTGTATGTCATTTCCATCTTCTGCTGGTCCAGATGCTCCTGCTCCTCCTACTCCTCGTCAGTCATTCTGTCAGCAAATCGATCACCGAAGCGATTGCCAAGAGATAACAGTATGCGTGCACTCATCCAACGGCGCAGAAGCTGAATGTGCTCCTGTCCAATTTGCTGTTGCTGCAGTCTCTCCCTTTCCAAGTGGTGGACCTTTCAGAGGATTAATGGCTTGTGCCGAGCCGAGGTGGAGAGTCCCAAGCCATCATTTCTTTGCGAAAAAGGCAGTACCAGCCCTACACAAATATGTAGAACAGAAGGTGGGCCAGTCCTTGAGCCTGTCAGGGTCTGCCAAAGTGCACAGCAGACTACATAGGATGTCTCTGAAGTATGCCTATCTGCGCCATCGTCCATCCTCTCGCACGTCTGACCGGGGGGGGCCTCTGCACTCACGTTCCACTGCCATGGCTGCTGGGAAGGGGTGGGATGGCAGAAGCAGTACCAGCTCCATCAGCAGCAGCTCGAGTATAGAGTCGCTGATGAGCAGCTTTCTTCACCCGCTAAGTGAAGAAACTACTGACCAGCAGCTAGACAGAACCTGAACCAGCAGGTGGTGCCATACTTGGAGTGCACCCTGCCAGCCATCATTGAAGATCCGCTGACTACTGGGCAGCCAAACTAGATTTGTGGCTGCAACTGGCCGAGTTTGCCCTGGAAAAGCTGTCCTGCCCAGCCAGTAGTGGGGCATCAGAGCGGGTATTTAGTGCGGCGGGGGCCATAGTTACCCCAAGAAGAACTCGCCTGTCCACCCAAAATGTGGAGCAAGAGACTGACCTTTGTCAAGATGAATCAGGCATGGATCAGCTAGGATTTCCACCCACCAATGCCTGATGCATCTGAGTAGATGATCCATGCCACCTGACCCAAACCTTGACAAAAGAGACCGGTTTCTTCTGGCTACCTGGCTCAGCTACTACTCTGATGCTGCCACCCACCTGATGCCACACATCAGATGCCAAGTGCTCCTTCTTTCACCCACCTTTGTCAGTGGGTACCGGTATTGCCACCCACCACCCCACTCACCGGGTCATTTTCTATCATTTGTGCATGAATCTTATTTAATTGAATATCTATATGCATTGATAGAGCATATTACATCCATATTTATGAAGATAAATATTCCATCAACAGCCCCCTTCCAGATGAAATAGAAAAATGAGTGTGGGGGGGCATATGACAGCCTAATATCTTAGTATGTGTGAACTGTGCAAATATATATTTGCAATTCTTAAAACTGTTTTTTCTTTTAGTGAGAAGCTGACAACAGAGTTACGGACCGTCATTAAGTTTTTGATTATCCAGGAAAAGTCAGCAAAGGACATTCACACTAAGATGTCACAAACACTGGGGGAGAAGTGTCCTTCCTACAGCACTGTCAAAACCTGGATATCTCATTTAAGACTGGGCATTTCACCGATGAAGATGAGCCCCGCAGTGGGCACCCCCCAACCTCAACTAACCTGGCAACGTGCGATGCTGTCCATGAGCTGATTATTGGAACCGGCAAATAGCCGCAAAAAAGATACTTGACATCTCACAAAAGCGTGTTGGGTTTGTTATCACCACTACCTTAGACATGTGCAGCTTTCAGCGAAGTGGGTGCCGAAATGTTTGACCAGTGATCAGAAGAAACGAGTTGAAGCATCCAAAGCAGTTTTGGCCCATTTTGAAGCTGCACAGTAATTTTTGGTTAGGTTAGTGTTGGAGAATAAAACTTGGCTCCACGTCTATGATCCTGAAGCCAAGGAACAGTCAATAGAATGACGCCACAGCGGGTCCCTGCAGCCGAATAAGTTCCAAATCCAGAAATCAGCCAAAAAAGTCATGGCGTCCGGTTTCTGGGACAAAGACGGTATTCTTTCGTGGACTACCTACCTTATGGCTCCAGTATCACCGGACAGTATTATGCTAACCTCCTAGACCAGCTGAAGGAGGCAATTAAGGCGAAACGCTGTGGAAAGTTGACCAAAGGGATCTTTTTTGTAGGACAATGCACCTGCACATAGGTCCAACGTTGTGGCTGCCAAATTAAAAACCCTGGGTTTCCAATTTGTCCACCATTTCCCCTACTCACCTGACCTGGCTCCTTCGGACTATAATCTGTTTTTGAAGAAACACCTGAAGGGACAACACTTTGAGAAAATTTCTCACGTCAAAGATGCTGCTGAGAGCTGGCCCAGCCAAAGGACTTTTATTTGAATGGTCTAGAAAAGCTGCAACTATGCTGTGCTAAGTGCATCAGTCTCAGGGGGGAAAATGTTGAAAAAATGTGTTGCATAACTCTGGCTCTCTTCTTTCTGGACAAAGCCAGGAACTTCTCAGCATCCCCTCATACTTCAGAGCCTTAGGAGATAAAGCTCGTTCCAGTCATGGGGAGGGTAACAAACCTTGTTTGTCAATCCCAACATTGCTATTTTTATTTTTCAAAGTATCATTTTGAATTGACAACTCCCCTATCTATCTTCGTTTTAATATCTCCTAAATATTTCCTACACTGATATTTCAAATGTCCAGGTTTTTCACAATAAAAACAAACAGTAGATTTTGAATGAGCAAAAGCTTGTGCCTTCCCTCTGTCTTGTTTTAACTCTTGCCTTTCTGCAGGATGGGACATGTTTGCTATTGAACTAACCTCCAGTTCCCTGCTCTGTGCCTTTATTAGTAGACACTCTTGAGTTTCAAATTACTGGCCTTAAGCAATCTTCTAAACTAGTAGATCAAGATATTTAAACTCTTTCAAAATGATTTTAACTTATCAGGGGAGTTTCTGTTGACCAGCTACAAATGTAACCATACGATAAGCTTGTTCAAATTTTAACATAAAGGCAAAAAGGTCATCATTAATTGTAGCCTTTAACGATTCTAGCGTATCTACTGTAGGAACTTCTTCCCCTGTAGGGAAGTGACGCAATTGTCTCAACCTATCCGTTGAAGTGCTATGTATCAAATCTCCATTTTCTGCAATAACAGGTGAGATTTCTAAGAGTCTAGAAAAAAAACTTGTAGGTATCCATGATTTAAATACATTTTTCTGGTCATCATTTAAAATAAATCAATCTGCATTGGATTCAAACACATATGCATTATGAAATGCATCTGCATTCGAGTGGTAAGGCGGAATTTCCTTAAGTAATTTTATTATCTGGTCATGTTTTTTTAATACTTAACTTTGACGCCTTAATAATTGTTGTCTTGCAACACCCAATCATCTTTTTCATCCTCAAAAACTTGAAAAGGTGACTGAGGTTTTGACTTTTGTGATGTAGTACTACGTTCTTTTTTGTGTTAGTACATACTTATTGTCTGTGTGTAGTTTGGATAGCTGCTGTGTATGTTTCCAACTGATCCTCAAGGTCGCCTATGTGAATCATTAAGATTTCACATCTTGAACACTCTTATTTTTAGTGTCATTTGTCTGAATCATGTGTATGTTGTGTACCATTTATGCAAAAACTTCATGAAGGCAAAGATTTTTGATTATTCACTAATGTATTGAAAATCCTAATCATCCTCATAATGTTACTTAATTTCTTTTTCATTTTGGTCAAAGTCAAAACCTTCTTATCAATTCTGCCACTTTCTTGTAAACACTGCTCCCACAAACTAGACCATAAAGCTGCATCTGACATACTGCTATCAGAAAATTTAAAGTCAACTTTACTATTATTCGCATAAGAATAAATAAGATCCATGTTACTCACACTTATGTAGAAAAGCTTTCTTCTCAGCACATGCTCCTATTGTCCTTGGCTGTGTAGGATTCACTGCATCTGTTTGGACTTCACATGGCAGTCCTTCCTTCTGGGTCCTAGATTCTGTAGCTGATAACGTCAATAATATCCCCTTCAAAAAAAAAATGCGATCTGGGACGCGCCACTGAAAATTATATTCTTCAGAAGGAAGGTTTAAGCAAATAAAACGTGTGCAGGAGAACTTTTCTGTCAATAAATAAAAAGAAAGCATATGAGGGTATACCCTGCTTGATGGTAAAGTTCATGAGAGAATATGATGGTCTAATCTCTGCCCAACACCCTCAAATGTAGCTGCTTTTATACAAAAGATTTTTATTAACATACATTTGATATAGATTACATCATTCTTGCTTACTACCATTCATACCTAAAAAGGGTATGTTAAATGTGACTTTACTACACGTTATTAAAAACATAAGGAATTCCTTAGCTTTTTCACAATGACCTTTGTTCCTAGTTTAAAAGGAGTCCGAAGTTCTCATGCCCCAAAATATCGAGGTCTTGAATCCTTACATAGATAACATTAAAATACCTATAGGGTTCTCCAATTACCATTCCATGACCATTCATATACATACACTATTTCTAACACATATCCTGTTTCATTAAAACATGTTACTTATCCATACTTGATCTGCAGCATACAGATCTTAGGACGACTGCAACCTTAACAACAAATTAAAGGAAGTTGTCTGTACTATTATAGCTGAAGAATACTTGACAGATCTCATGTCAGTTGCAAGAAAATATGGCAACTTGATCGCAATGAATAGGGTTAACTATAGTTGTCCACAGAGTTAACCCAACGGTACACATCAACCTCAAGGGGTCTTATACCCTATAATAACCCCGTCACCTCACTTCAAAATAGGTTATTTTCATCCAAGTAGTCGGACACACTGTTCTAACAATTGTAGCACTACTACTAAGTCCCCATGGCCCTCAGCACTTGAATGTTGCGCTCTTAGGGTCTACATAACAGCACCAAGCCTCTTAATCCCCTGTGGAAGCCCAGAAGGGGAAACGCGTCAGGTACCGAGACTATGCTGACAGTAGGAGACACCCATTTCTTTTAAAAGATTTCTGTTGTAATCAGAATATAGCCAAACTGTGTTGGTTAGGTCTAGCACAGGAGGCCTTTGTTAGATAGGGTTTTAACATTATTAAATAAAGTTTCCAATTTCCAAAAGCCTGTCTTTTCTTTCCTGCTTCTCATCGCAATCTTTAGTTATAATCCAGTTTAGGCAATTGATCTTTTTGATTTATACACGTAGTTTACCTTCCCTTGGTAAAGCAACCTTTCTACATTCAAATTTACTCATCTTTTGTTGGTGGTTGAAATTTCTTTCCACAACTGATTGTAAGCTAGTGATTTTTACATGTAATTTAACAGTTGTGATAGGACTCAGGAGTACAAATATATCTCGACATTGGGATTCCAAGCTGCACATACCTGCAATAGAAGAAACAGTTTTCCACATACATTAAAGATGTATTCTGAGATTACGATTACACATATCCAGCCAAATCAATATTGTATCGAGCAAAAAAAAATTATAAACCCACCCTTGTATAATTGATTATAAAAGTAAACTTTCATATAACTATTAAAGTCTCAGTTACCAAGTCTGGTGATGTGGTTTTATATTTAATCTGACGCATATTTTCAACATTAGTTGACCTGTCAAATGGGTCACTCTATAAAATATGGGATTTTTAAAACTTCATACCCACACAAGTTTAGTAAAACCTTTTTCCTGATGCTTTGGCAGTTTCATTACTAAATGGCTAAGCCTTTTTGTTTAAAGCATATCTACTCAAACTAGTTTATACACATATAACACCCTTAAATGTGCAATCACTGTAGGAGGTACAAAGGTTTGAAACATGTATGGTGGGTTTTTCAGCAATATTTCATATAAGCAAAGTTTCTCTGGAGCTTTTCTTATGTCTGTTGTAGTCCACCATTTCATAAGTTCTATTATGGCTTCTTCTTTCATGGACACACCATTTTTGCACAAAATTCTTGGCCATGGGCTATCCCAATCATAAGGATACATGCAGAGGACAAACAAGGCTTGTCACCTCTCTTGCATTTTCAAGCTTTGTATTTCTTCAGTTGACAGCCACCCCACAAGGAAGCTATATTACATCAAAAGTAATTACACTTGTTCCCATTTTGTTCTTTTATCTATACCTTTACATAGTATCACCTTACACTGTATCTTCTTGCTCCTCAGACCATGACACTATTTTTTATTTACCTTTGTAAGATTTCCAAACTTCTTGCCTCTGGTTAGATCTTCTAATCTTCCTTCTCGCTTTCCTTTTTTCTTCAAACACTACTCAATGTTCATTTAGCATACTCCTGACTGCTGTAAATGGCAGCCACTGCTGCTTAGGGCAAGCAAGGACTGTTTATTTCTCAGCTCAGTATACAATTCAGCTGCACATAGCACTCACTTTATTTGTACCCATCACAGCCTACATACAATGTCATAACTATGTAAGTCAGGCAATTGTAGCAGCGGGATGTCAAAGTTTACTATATATTTTACTTAGGGTGTTCAACTATGTGATGTATTTGATGTTTATACCTAGCGGTATGAAGGAGCATTTTTAAATGTAAAATCGTTAGATTTTAAAAATCCATATTACTTTAAATTTCCTGCCTACCATCTCCACGGTCCCATCTCCCAGCCACTCACTCGCGAGCAAATGCCCAGTCGGCATCTTCTTCCCCTGGCCTCATGTCCCCACCGTTCACACGCCAGGGACACAGATGCTGGACATTGGTGGAGGACGCTGCGGGCACTGCTGGAGGACACCGCTGGAATGTGGGAACCAGGTAGGCGTTTTAAACTCCCTGGCAATTCTACCTCAAATGTGGCTTGGGGGTTATTGGTTTAGGTATGGAAAACCCACCTGAGCCACACTCAGGAATACTGCCAGGGAGGTTAATAACCAAATCTCATCTACATCTCTCAGCCTCCAGCAATGCAATTCTAGTAGGAAGGGTCTTAATACCACTCCAAAGAGACCAAGATCGACTTCCACACAATGGGTATTTAAAAACACACTTACCTGGTCCCATCGGCATCCTACCCATCTGTGCCCATCCTTGGGCCATTTTGTATTAGATTTATTGCAAATAACTGTATTGAATCCAATATATTAGGCACCCTTTAACAGATTTTTGTGTTTTATTTAAAGTTTATTAAATATTATAATTCTTTGGCATAAATTGCCAAAATATGTCCAAGCCTACAATGTAAAAAAAATTGTCAAGCAAATCAATGTATAAAATACGGACACAATTACACCTCCGGGGGGGATAACTAAAAGCAAAATAAAAGTTTTACATCACTATCATACAATTCTGCAAACACCTTGTTAAAGCCTTCATTAATCGCATCCCCAGAGAGATGAACAGTTACATGTGTAAGGAGCATCTACACAGGCTCACTTATTTATCCAAAAATTCCAATCCTCATAAAACATCTCCTAGTGGGGCATAATAACTCTACACATTATCCCAAGTTAAAAATGCATATGTTCTAGTTTGTGGCACAAGAGTAATACCATCTTTAGTTAGTTTTACAGTCTTTTTGGTTGCATTTCCTATCCATTTAGCAATGTGTGACATTTTCTCAGCGGGAGTTACCAAGCTTGGGCTTTGCAATGCTCTTTCTACTATATCGGTTACCCATCCCTCCATGAGCACCCTGTTACAAACAAGAATCTGTTTTGGTCTCTTCAGTAGTCTCTTGCAACTCCCAGCTCACCTACCCTCATCCAGAACACTACTTTGAGCTTACATGTGTGCTCCCAGTGCAATAAACTCAAGACATATCAGTCAGGGTAGTTCAGCTCACCTGAGCAACTACACCATGCCAGCCAACTCTGTTAACCAATCTCTGTTCCTGTTCCTTCCTTTGCTCATACGCTACCACAGTGGTTGACAGTGTATAGTGATTAACATTGCAGAATGCAAACTATATGACCCATTCTTAGGTATGGGTTCCCAATCAATAGTAATGCTACTTTAGTGGTCTTGCCCAACCAGTCACCATATCTATTTGTCTTTTCTGTGAGCAGACAATTAGTGCCCTTAGAGGGTCCTAAGATCTTATTCCACATGATATTGACCAGGCTTTAATTTCTATCAATGTCTCATTCAATTCACACCTAAGACTATATAGTGGCTTGCCAAACCAATATGCTTCCAATGATTATAATGTCTCAGTCCCTTAAACTAATCTGTAGTTTCACCAAAAAACAACCATCCCCCCAGGAGCGACCTCTTCCAAATGAGAATTAGTCCTTAATCCTTTACACAGCTCACCTAACTTTACCCAAGGACACAAACATCTGACAAACCCAGACAGTCTTTTAAATAGGCAAAATTTGCCGCTGACCTCTTTGACTTTCTGAAGTCACGCTCTTACAAAAAAAAAAAAAAAAAAACAACACACACACACAGGCAAGACTTTAGTAAAATAAAGTCTCATTAAAGTCTCCCAGTTTCTACGTTATCTCTATTGCCAATAATAAACGTGGAGTAAAAGTAAACACTTTACTGTAAGATATCGGGTTATACACTTTAGATACATTCATTCCTTCTGAAGCAAATATGGCAACCCTGGATCCAACTCTACTAGCCATGGCAGGCAGAAAAATCATAAGAACAACAAAAGTTCTTACTTTGGCCAGTGTTTCTGCCTACACCTCCGGGTTCAGGTTTCCTGGAATGGTTCCATGGCTGGTTCTTCTGGGGGGGGGGGGGGGGGGGGGGGGGGGGGGGGGGGGGGGGGGGGGGGGCAGTCGCCAAACAGACCATCAAGGATGATGCAATTGCTTTGAGGTTGTGCATAAAAATTCTAAATAAAAACTAGGAAATACATCAATCTTTATAAGTATACAAAGTCAATCCCATCAGGGAAGGTCTATTCAGTTACCTATAGGTCATAAAAAAGAGTCCAATAGTATATTTTCAGAAGTCCACTTAAATACCATAGATAACCAAACAGTTACCAGTGGTTGTTTTTTTTGACACCAAAAAGATGTTGTCCTGTCTGTCTATATGTTGCAGTGGGTTGCCATCTGTTTGGCCTGTCAGCAGTAAGGTTCCTCTAAACTGTCCTTTTACATCACATTTTCTGCAGAGATTTAGATATAGGCAGTATTTCACATTGTAGGTAGAAATATAGGCTTGTATAGACTAGTAAGTGGAAATGTAGGCTGTATAGAAGAGTTTACAGCACATCAAGTTTCAATTTACTTTAAAGCATACATCAACAAATTATCTTAACATGGCCTATTCTTTAAAACATGGGTAAAATTTATTTTGTCTACTGACCTACTAAAAACCTTTTCACTTAGCCTCTCTAACTGTGTGAATTCTCATGTGGTTATCAAGAGAAGACTTTGAGGAGAGGCATTTGCCACATGCAACACATTTAAATTGATTTTCTCCTGTGTGCATCTTTTGGTGTTTAATAAGGTTAGAATGTTGTGAGAAACATTTTCCACAATGTTCACATTGAAATGGTTTCTCTCCTGTGTGAGTCTTCTGGTGATTAACAAGGTTATATCGTTTTGAAAAGCACTTGCCACATTCAGAACATTGATATGGTTTCTTTCCTGTGTGAGTCTTCTGGTGATCAGTAAGAGAAATTTTTTTGGAGAAGCACTTGTCACATACTGGACATTTAAATGGTTTCTCGCCTGTGTGAATTCTCTCGTGGTTGGAAAGATTATATCTTTTTAAGAAGAACTTGCCACATTGAAAACATTGATATGGTTTCTTTCCAGTGTGAATCTTCTGGTGCTCAATAAGATTATTTCTTTTGGAGAAGCACTTGTCACATATAGAACATTTAAATGGTTTCTCTCCTGTGTGAATTCTCATGTGGGTAGAAAGACTAGAACGCCGTGAAAAGCACTTGCCACATTCAGAACATTGATATGGTTTCTCCCCTGTGTGAGTCTTCTGGTGGGTGGCAAGAGTAGAACTTTTTGAAAAGCACTTTCCACAGTCAGAACATTGATATGGTTTCTCTCCTGTGTGAGTCTTCCGGTGGGTGGCAAGAGTAGAACTTTTTGAAAAGCGCTTTCCACAGTCAGAACATTGATATGGTTTCTTTCCTGCGAGAGTCTGGTGCTCAGTAAATTGAGAACTTTTGGAGATGCACTTAGCACATTTAGATGGCTTTTCTCCTCTGTGAACCTTTGACTTAAAAGTAAAAGGTTTTTGGCACTCAGAGCACTGGTACAGCTTGTCTCCTAGTTGACTCATTGTGTGTGGATGAAGATCTGCTCCGCTATAAAACGTTTTCCCAGGAGGCAATAAGCTATCAATTAATGCTATTCTTTCACCTATTGAAAAAAACAAAATAAATTATTAATTGTTCATAACATTATTAAAAGTCTTAACCAGATATTAGATTATTACTGTTTATGTATTTAACTTACTTCCTTCACTGCCCACATAAAATGTATGTAATAATTACAGATTTATGACTTTCTAGATTATTAATTCAACCTGGAGACGTATGGCTTTTTGTAATTGTGAATATCTCAACATTCCTATTATAGTAATAACTTCACAAAAAACTCCTTAGGATTCAACAGATAAGTGACATCCTAGTTACCTTCATAATATAAGGAAGTTAGGTGCCTAAACAGTAAGCATCTGCTTTGGATGAAAAGCAGCCTGTGGGGGGTTTTAATTTATAGAAGATGTCAAAATCTCCTTTCCAGGCTGATTACTCATATACCGATAAGGTTGGAGGTCAAATAATGTCTTTTCAAATAACTATCTACTATAATGTACATTTACTCTCTAAACAAATTACCAATTTACTTGTATGTATCTACAAGAAAAAAAATAGTACATTGACGCTTAGTGGTAGAGGTGGTGACCGAATTAGTTTACTGTTTCCAGTCACACGTCACATTTTGAAACTGAACTGCAGATGACCTCTGCAATTCTACTACGATCTCTGGGCACTACAGGGGATGAATGGGCAGAAGTCCCCATTCATCCCCTTTGGTGCCCTGTATTCTTAGATAGAGAAACTCTATCTAAGAATACATAGAAAAATTACAGTACGGCAGCAGCGATTGCTGTTGCAGCGGTGTTCTATGTATTCTTAGATAGAGTTTCACTACCTAAGAATACAGAGCACTACAGGTGATAAAAGGGGACAAGTCCCCATCACCTGTAATTCCTGGACATATAAGTGGAACTGCAGAGGACTGCAATTCAGTTTCCCACGTGACGTCAAATTTTGAAACTGAAGATGACGAAGTGAAGGATCGAAGTGAATCTTTTCGGAAAATTCGGCGAACTGGCTGAATCGAATTTTCAAGAAATTCGCTCATCTCTAATTATTACACAGTATTTATATAGCACCATCATATTCTGCAGCGCTGTACTAGTCTTGTCACTAACTGTCCCTCAAAGGAGTCAATTTTTTTGGGAGAAAGAAAACCAACTTTACATATTTGCATAATATCTAAAAAGTATACTATATTGAAATATTGAAGTGTACCTGACAGAAAGGTGAGGGGTCAGGGTTCAAGATTATGGGTTTGAAGATGAGTCAAATCAAGTTGCTTCAGTATATAAAAAAGTTCATATATCATCAGCTACAACAGGCTGGGATAGGTAGTTTGGAGGGTAAACATCAAATAAGATACATACAGAGGAATGTTGGTATTGTGTCATAAAGATGAGATTCCTAATATGGAAGAATGAAAGGAATCACTCACCATGGTTTGAGGTATGAATCTGTAGTTTCAATGTTACTAATATCTAAAAGGATGCATTTAAGGTTGATAAAGTAGGTGGACGCTTATCCTATAAAGTGAAATATATATCCAAAGTTTGCGTTTGGTAAGTATATGAATAGGGTGGAGGTGGTGGGGAGGATAAGGTAACGTACTACTGTATACATGGTTGTCACTGATGTGATAGGTAATGATGGAGGGGAGAGGATTATACACCTATGAGGTAAAGAATGTATTAAGAGAATTATTTGAACTTGAATCAATATTAAGGAAGTAGTATTATATGATCCATTGGGAAATGGGGTAATATAAAAAGTGATTGCTTACCAGCATCTGTTGGTGTTCAGCTTCATGTATGTCATGCACAGCCAGAAAGGTTGTGGGGTATGTTTGTCCGCTTTATATATGAATATTAATTGGACTTCCGTCCACTGTGTCGCGCGCGCTCCCAAGGGCGAGGGACAGTGTGAGGGTTTTACATAGGGAAAACAAAACTCCCCTTCAAAAAACAAGCGGAATCCAAATGGATTGTCAAACTTTAAGCAACGAAACCCTAGGCCTTAACCTGGTTAAGGCCTTGGGTAACCTTAATATTAATGTTTTTAACCTTAAGTTATAAACCATTTCTATGATCTGATCCCAAACCATTATTTACTAACCCCCTCTATACACCATAGTTCCTTATTTTCCCTTTTGTCCAAAGGTCTTTATCCCTCCCCTATTAGGTATCAAAAGCACCATATATGATAAGCCTGAACGTATACAACATACAATGTCCTCTACAAACACTTCTCAGATTACCTTTTAAACACGCTATATTAAGAAAACACTGGATATCCATAATATATATCATGAGAAGACTTCTGTTTTTCCTTGTGTATTTTTTATGTGAAATTATGACTTAATACTGTATTCTCTATATTTGCCTAAAACCTTTATTTGCACATAACAAAACTATTAGATAAAATGTTATCTAGTTTCTAGATGATATACAATAATGTAATATACCTTTGATGTTTCCACATATACATTGCTTTTTGATCATGTATACACACACACACACACCTCTATTGGATTCAAAACCAACCACCCTTATTCAATCACACACGATCCCAACCCCCTTAGGGATTTGATGAGGAGTACAGTCATTTGTTATTCTTCTATATAAAGTATGCCTAGATTTCCCCAGCTGGCTTTCATGACTTATGCATCACCCGGGGTGATGCGAATAGGGATGTCCCGCATGCCTCACCCCAGCACTGGAGCTGCTGCTCTGCATCTCCAGAGAAATGCAAAGCACAATGCAGGACTTCTGCATTGTGCTTCGCATCTCACGGCAGATGCGAGCAGCAATAGCAAATTCCGGGGGTGATGAATAATGTATGAAGTAATTGTGTATAAAGTTAATACATTATATATTTGACCTACAACTTTTGAGCCTCAAACCTCTTTCTTTGCTCTCTTTTTGCAATTTCCCATATTTCTCAAACAAAACCATACCAAAACAACCAATACCTTCAAGGACTTCACTGCCACGGTGCCACAAGTGGGACATCAAACTTGTGCACCCCACCACACTCGAACAGTCCTCTGGATACCATCCTAAATGCCCAACATGATAAATTCAACCCCAAAGCAGCCAAATGAACCCCATCCCTCCCCAAGTGCAGCCTACTGTCTAACTTTAGCTCCCTATGCCTCATGCCCCCTCATTCCTAACAACAAACCTCCCCGCCACTTTATTCAGCTTGGCTTTATTCAAGTGCACCACTAACCTGGTTTCCCTCCACTGAGCCTTGAAAAAGAGACCAAAACCCAGAAAAACCGAGCACATTTACTAAAAAAAATCTCACTTATTGTCCTAAATCAGTTCACTCACTGGCCTCTGTCCCTAAATCATTCCCCCCACATGTAACACCACCACACCAGTAGGTCTGCCCTTGTCTCTTTATTCAGCTGAATAAAGTGTCTAGGGCTTCTTACCCCTGCCGTGGCTGCTGCCAACCTTTTTGCAAAGATGGGTTCCATGGGCATGATCCGGCAGGCGAAGTACCTCCTGCTTGCCACTGCACTGGACATGGACACAGGGCGAGAGAAAACCTATGGCTGCGCCTCCCCACCCACCCTAGGGCTCTGCCAAAGCTGAGGATTCCTCCCAACTGCCCTAGCCACAACAAAAAGTTCTGTGCTGCAGGCACTGGAGGGTCCCTGAGGGGGCTCATTATGTGGCATCAAGCCCTGGGGGTTTGGGGTTCTGGCACACCAGAGGCCTGGACCGCCAAGGCTGTCAGGTATCCCATCCCCCCACTTTGGGGACAGGAGCAAACCCATGCAGAGCAGTCTCTACCTGCTCTTAAAGCCATTTAGGTTCTCAATCAGCCACCATGAGTTGGGCCAGAAGGACCTCCACCTCTGCCATTGAAGAATATCACAGGTAAGCAAGAAGCCTCTAACATTTTCTCTCTCCACCCTAACTCCACGTCACTGCAACCTTTTACTACCCGCCCTTATTCTCGCCTTAACATTAACCCTTTTACTGCCTGCACCCTGCCAGCCATGCAGGCCTTCCACTATCTCTCTCTTCGCTCCCCCGTTCCAGGCCTGTCTTTATCCAGTATATTGTATATATAAAGAAGCATTGTAACCCTAGACTCTCGATTTTTGTGACAGCACATACCCTTCTCTCTTATTTCCTTAAAGTAAAGGAAAGGTAGTATTCAGTGCACATGAGTGAATTGGGCATTGATCATGTAAAAAAAAAAAAAAAAAAAAAAAAAAAAAAGTTTGCCAGATTTCCTTGAAAGAGCAACAGCAATGTTTTTCTGTACATACAATGTGAACACCTAGATAAGTTAATGTTTCTTTTTAGGATTGGACATACTTTATTTGCAGATATAAAAACTTTGCATTGATTTGGATGGGAATATAAAAAGCAGCCTAAAATTAAACATGATAATTTGTTCAGTAGATACCAAAGGACACAATTATTTCATACCAAAAAAACAAAATAAAAACAGGAAACAGTTACTGTATGTCTTTTGTTAATAATCACTAATTGTTTTCTTTGAATACTATTTAGAAAATACATATTACACTTCCTATACTAGGCATATGTAAGACAATGGTTAATGTACTTATCCTGTCACCAGCTTAACAGCCAACTTGATACTTGGAAATAAGATTTCCTAAGGTTACAGAGAGTACATCTTATCTGAAATAAGATCAGAGGCTTGCTCTTTCTTTGAAATTATAGTTGCAAAGGATTTGGGGCAGACTGCAGCATGACAGTCAAGAGTTGTGATTATATATGGAAAAATATTCTATATGGAAAAAATAAAAAAAACTTAAGGTGCTAGCAATGGCCCCCCATCTCCTCTAATTTAGGATAATATGAGCTAAATAAAAAAGGCAATTGTTACACAGGATAAAAACATTGCTACATGATAAGTTTCTGATTTAGAACAGTCTAGCTGGTGGGAATGATCAAGTCTGTCCATAAAGAAGCATAGGATTTCAATAATGCATTACAATATTTCATGTCATAGATGTATCCAGAAATATAAAGTGGACATTCACGCGATTCATTGACAGTTCGTATATCAGTACCTCATAAGGAGACCTGAAAATCTGGGGAGATTTCTGGCGTCATGCATTTTATTATTGTGATTAAATCAATATGTTGTCTCCTCTTTGTCATTTTATTTAACCTTGAGCAGACGCTGCTTTCAAAACACTTGTTATCCCACCGCTTGATAGAAAATGTCTGAGGGGTGTAAAGACATCATGAGTTGTTAAAGCAAATTTGGCAGAAATCCTGCACGGTTTGGCCAAGATAACCCCATCACCGTCATTAGACACACATACAGAAAGTTTTGTGGACTGTGGTTTTGTTAGTGACAGATCCCCCTTGCTTCCCCTCTTCCACTGTAACTAACCTTGTATGTAACAGTTTTCTGTAAAGCCGAGGCTGTAAGGTCCCAGAATGACTCAGGAGCCAAAACCCGACAAATCAGCTAAGGTTTGCTATTCTAAAAAATACGGAAAAAAAAAAAAAAAAAACAGAATTAGGAATGAGATTTCATTCTGGAGAAAGCACCCTTATCGGTTTTTAAACATATGAATACTACTTAAATATGCACAAGAAGGGACCAAGGACACCACAGTATCTAAACCCTTATTTGCTTGGTAAGGGTATTGGGGTGGTTTTTAAACAAGTCAGTTTGCCAGATATGCTTTTGGGTTTTCTGTTATATTGCTGTTTGCTTCATTTGCTCATATTATGACTCAAATTTAAAAAAGAAATTAAAACATTTGAATAAAAATCAATAGAAGAGAGTTGAAACCGTATATTGTGTTAAGATTTATCTCTCTTTAGATAGAAAAGTAATTTATTTTTGGTTGGTTTCACCCCTAAGTAGTACAGAACCATGTTTTTCCCCCTTTCATCTATATCCTCAACTGTAGACCAAAAGGTAAAGAATTGCTTCAGGTATAGTTAATGGTGTTGATGGAACAAGAAATTACATTTGATTCTATCTTTGTGCAGTTTGGAAACAATGCATAAAACCATAGAAGGCTTGTACGTGGTTTTCCTGCCCATGAGTTCCACAACTGAAAAAACAAAGTTAATAGAAATATAAATATTATATAATAAATAATAAAAAATGAAAGCATTGGAGAACACAAAGCATTGGCCTGCACACCCAAGTGAAAACACTGACTACTTTTAAAGTGGTTAAGGCCTTCCAAGAGGAAAG
>NC_092859.1:10152211-10156830 GCF_032062135.1 Pyxicephalus adspersus
TCTAGCAAGGATACAGGGCAGGGCAGGCTCTTAAATAGGGAACTCCTATTTGCATACATAATGAGTTTTTTCTGTACCACCTGTTAGTGGCAGTTCATGGTAGATCAGCTATTTAGCGCCACCAGCTGGAAAAACAGGATATAGCAAAACTCATAGCATCTCAGCATCTCAGTTTGACTGTTGATGGGTTTTAAAATGTCAGGTCAAAACAAGACTGGCAATAGAAGGGAGGCCAGCAGCTACTAGTGGTCCCTTGTCATAAATAAAACCTCTGGGGTCTGGATCAAGAATTCATCTCACTGTGGTTAGCAATAAGAGTTAGGGCACCAGCAGCACTACTAACCACACCACCACCAGGGGTAACAGACAGAAGGAGCACCCATTAGTCATGTTAGTGAGGGCAGATTACTCCCAGTCCAGTTTTGCTCCTTGTGGACTGGCTGGTTCATTCATCATCCCAGTTATAGCAGAGAAATAGACAGTGAATGTGATGTGTGACTCTGTAGACAGGATTACTCTGCTTCATCTTAAACACTTATAACAAGCACTCCTCTTTTTTTCAGACACTTTTTATGTCTCTGAAGTCCCTTAGAAAACAGAGACAAATAGTTTGTGTAAATCACAGAAATCCGAGTTTATGAAATAGAAGAGCTGTGTGATGATGCATAGCAGGTATTCAATCCAGAGCTGCTACAAAAGACAAGTGTTGAAGAAGAAGTGACACAATTTCGATTCATTGTCATGGTTCTACACTGCTTCTGCTGGTTGTGGAAGTGATTAGGCTGTTGGCAGTAGTGGTTGTGCTGATGGTGGTAGTGGCACAAATAGTATTTGCTCTCTTAGTTTTGTGTGGCTTCTGTTCTGGTGGTACTGTAGTGGTGGTGCTGATGGCAGTAGTTGTGGTGCTAGTAGTATATTACCAAAAAACAGGGCTTTTAGAACAGTTTGTAGACAGGTAGCACTTGGTGGCACATTTTTGGCATATTCTCTGTCAGTTCCTGAAAAAGATGAGGATAGTGTTTTGGACAAGAATTAGAAACTGGGTGGGGATTATAAGGAGAACACTGGAGCAGAAGTATGTACTGTTCAGCAATGGCCATGAGAAAAACAAGTTTTTGCAAGACATGGCTTCTCATAAAGTTTGCAGATCTCTGCCTATTGAAGCACAGATACCTCAGATTCTGGCATCGCCCTGAAAGTCATGGCACCTCAGTTCAGTGTATTCTATAGAGGCATTTTTGTGCCCGCTTATGATAATGAATCTTTTGCTGTGTGCAACCTGCTTGCTTCCACTCTAAACTTGTTACATCTACTGTTTCCCTTGGGGGCCCATTGTCATTTTGAATTTTGTGCTACACCTGCACAGGAATGGCCATATTCACACCTCCTGTAGATTCTTCTTTCTCATCTTTCACCTTCTGCATCTTCATCTTGTAGTCGTCTTTTTTTTCTCTGGAGAATATTTACCGAGGAAACAGAAGTACAATCACAGCCATCTTCTGACATGCCAATGGATAGTTTTTCTGACCAAGCTACTGGTGGTACGAGCCCTACAATACAAGGTTTTAGAAGCCAGCTCCTTTAAAGAACTTATCGGGTGTTCTCAACATCGTTGGAAGATACAAAACCTCCATTATTTCTCAAACCAAACTGATCCTGCATTTTAGGAACAGCTGTAATTTTTTCACGTTTGGTAATTTATATATGATACTTTATAAATATTAATATTTTCATATGGACAACTCTATGTATATAACCTAAGAAGAAGATACTTCTGCAGGAGTACACACACATACACACACGCACTGTTCAAACTGTGCATGGAGATCAACATGATTTCAATCAAATTGTCCTTGCTGGAACTGGGCCTCATTCACCAAGCAAATTCAAAAGTTCGCTTGTGCGCGTGTATTCGCAATCCCACAGTGGAACCCTCCAACCTATTTATCAATGGATTTTCAGCCACCGAGAATATGTTGGCGTATTCTCCCAACATTTAAGAACTGAAATTATCTGACACACATCTCCAGCAGCTTGACCCTAGTGAGCTTGCATTAAAAAGTCATTTTTATTTTAGCATATTGCTTGACACAGGTGTACTTCAAATTGAAAAGATTGCGTATTACTTCTTATGATTTCTGATGTTATGGACTTGGCTAAAAGCTAGTTTAGGACATCAAAGGAAAGCGTGCAGCCTTCTATTCCACTTGGTTTTTTCACTGTTCATACATACATGCACATATTTAGATAACCAATCATTGAATGTGGAGCCTGAGAAGCATGAAAAATACAATGCAGCACTATCTAGTTGTCAACAAAACATGATTTAACATGCTGCTTAACTAAGCCTAATAATTTAATCTATTCTGGAAGTGGATGATAAAATCCCAATTGCAGTTTTTCATTAGGAATGTAAGCATCCAGCTACACACATGATTAGATATACACATTACTATAAACTACTTGATTCATTCATGTAAAGCTTAGATCAGAAAGAAGTTGGGAGATCAGTATTTGAAACTATATCAGCCGAAACAAGAACATTGTGAATTAGAATTCAAACTTTTATATTTTAATGAACAAAAAAAAAAAATCACAAAAATATATATTTTAAAATGTTTTATTCCTGAATGTGTGCATGAAAATAAAAGGGTTTTTGTGATAAAGCAAAAAGGAGTTAGTCAGTTGTACACAATTCTAACCTTTCCCCTTTCTAACAAACTGCAGACATATGCAAGATACACTGTTTTTGATTATACAAACATTGTATAACATTCAAACTAAAACATAAAATCTGGCAAAAAAAAGTGGTTATTGGCCCAGTATCAGCCTGGAACCCTTTATGGCAGCCCTATACACTGGTTTACTTATTAGTGATTTTGCCAGGGATAACCTTGGTCCGCTAATGTATTTTGATTGTACCTTATACCCAGGAATTGTTTGTATTATATGGATTTAGTACTAAACACTTTAGCATTTATCTAAGTTGAATTGTTTAGACACTCACCACCTAGTTCTTCACAGTAAGTAGCTCAGAATTGCACACATGCAAGAGATTTAGTAGTATATTTTCTTTTCGTGATATGGTGAATATGACATTTTACAAAATATTGAACTTAACCATACCTAGGCTACAGTATTTAGTGTATACATTTTATATATATATATATATATATATATATATATATATATATATATATATACACACACACACACACTCGTATGGACCAAGAATATACATAATACAATAGTTCACAGTTAATGGGGTGGTAATGTCCCACGGTTGCTTTTTGACACACAAAAAGA
This sequence comes from Pyxicephalus adspersus, assembly GCF_032062135.1. Taxonomy (NCBI): domain Eukaryota; kingdom Metazoa; phylum Chordata; class Amphibia; order Anura; family Pyxicephalidae; genus Pyxicephalus; species Pyxicephalus adspersus. The sequence goes on from NC_092859.1 coordinate 10,155,518, forward strand.
CATTAACCCTTGTCTTTATATGTAGTCTGTAGAGATTCATCTATAGACAATATCGATGTATAGGCAATAGGTCACGTTGTATGTAGAAATGCAGGCCTATATATTGTTGACAGCACATCAAGTTTCCATTTACTGTAAAGCAAACATCAGCAGTATCAGTTCTTCATATAAGCAAAGCGTATTTTACCCTCTAAATGTTTATCTCCTTGGTGGAGAGCCCCGTTTCTCAGTGATGTGAATACCTATTACAAATTTTTAGGAAACAAGAAAAAAGCAGCTCCTTTTTGTAGAAAAAAGCAAAACCATTTCCAAACCCTTATTACCAAATATAAAGTAGTATGGGTCTCTGGGATTATTTATTGACAAACTGACTTTATTAGTGAAAGAGCACATCAAATCTTCAAACATATTACAATATAAAAGTAGGATAGGTCAAAGCATTATTATTATTATTATGATTATTATTATTAATAAACAGGATTTATATAGCACCAACATAAAGCATTAAACATATTTATATATAATTTTCATATTTTCATCCTCTTTCTGAAACAGCCATAAAATTGGAGCTATGCATTCTTAATTTTGCACAAATAGACTTTTTCTAATCTTAAACAAATTTCCATATATACAATCCTGTAATAAGTGAATAAGTAAAGGGTGAGGTATTAACCACCTGGGTGGTTAACCCGACCTTGGTGTGGGGTAAGCGAACTTCCTATGATCGTTTACCCCGAACTAAAGTCAAGGTGGCCAAAAATGTAAACAAGCGTGATATTGCAGTTCGATTGTCATACAACATTGTATGACAATCAGATTACAACTGAAAAAAATACTTACCCTGTCCCCGCAGCTCCTCCGGACACGTCTGTCCTCTTCAGTCTTTATCCGGCATGTGCAATGACGATCTCCGGGGTTTCCCGGTGACGTCACTGCATGCGTTGGTGCGGACGGGAGGCGGGGCGGGAAATTAAAATAACTTTGTATTGAACTCAATACAAAAAAGCTGTATTGAGTCCAATACAAAGAAATCTTTATATAATTGTATTATATAAATTTTATAAGCTACTGTACAATTACATTACTTTATACATGATTTTTTTTTTTAAAGTTTTTTTTTCATGTTTTATAAAAAAATTATTAAATTTATAAAATTTGACATATTTCGGTGAGTTATGCAGTAATTCTATGAATTATAAGTAATTCGGTGAATTGTAGCATACAATTTAAAATAAATTTCCATGCAAGAAATGTAACACTTTTTGCATGGAAGTTTGGAAAAAATTAGAACGCCCAGCGTTCGCGTCCCTCGG
>NC_092859.1:10163343-10171080 GCF_032062135.1 Pyxicephalus adspersus
GCTTAAAAAAAAAACAACAGTCAACAGTGATTGGGTTTGCATTTTTTTTTCTGCACAGAACATGTGAATAACTAAGCTAATGCAGTCACCATATTAGGATGAAGGATATTTATTTTAGGTTTGAACATAATTTACTGATATAAAAACTTTACATTGATTTTTGATGATTGATTTACCAGAAGCAAATAAGTTGTGAATCAGATACTTTGTGGTCTTTTGTTATATTGGTCACCTTTGTTTTTTCCTAAATACTTCCAAATAAATATAAAGCTAAATATTAGACATAGAAATAGGAGACAACTGTTAATGTAATAATGTAGGACAAACAAAGGGAAACACAATCCTCCCACTGGACAATGTAATAGCATCGACCTCACTTAAATCGAATAAAACGTAAGTGTTTTCAATTCATCAAAATCATTTGTATTGAAAGTCTTAATTACTTTCAACAATTGTAAACATACATAACAGTAAGTACACTTAGTATCAAATATTAGGTCATGTCCTATTTAACATCGGCTTAGTCATGGGTATATATTGCAAAGTTTAGGTGCTGTTAATAAATAGTATAGAATTAAATGAAAATTTTTAGAGTGAAGAATTAAAATTGGTAACATACTTATCCTAGCCCTAGTTTCCAGCAATACGTTCAGGAGAATAAGGTTAATGGACAGTGTAAAACTTTCCTGAAATAACATTAGAATGGCATTTATTATTTTCTTCAATTGCTAGTTGCTTTGATATTATGCCAACTAAGGGGTTTCAAAATGTTTACCGCCTAACACTAACTAGTGTGCATAAGAGTTGTAGATGAGACAAATATGGGCTGCACCGCAGTCTTAAAGTCAAGGAATTTTTGAATGTATATGAAGAAAAAAAAAAATGAGGTGCTAGCAATGGCAGCCTTTATGCCTCTTCTAATATAGATTATTTGAGCTAAATCATTTAAAAAAGGCAATTTCCACACATTATATTACCATGTTGTAAAAACAAAATCTGCTAAGCTCTATATTCTAATTCTGAAACTAGCAGGTAAGAGTGATCACATTTGTCCATAAAGCAGCAATGGGTTTTCAATAATGAGTTAGAATATTTAATGCCCTACTGGAGGTCAGGGGGATGTTGGGAAAAATTTAACAAAAATCTGGCATTGGCCAGGATAACACTGCCAACTAGAGATAAGTGAATCGAAGCTGGCGAAGTGGAATTCGAATCTGAATTTCCTCGCGATTCGTGGTAACGAATCACAATTTTTTCTAAAATGGCAGCTACATGTGTGAGGACATGGGGCAAGGAACTCTGGGAAGGCGGGATGACCCATAATGCCATGCATGCAGCCAATCAGCAGCCCGCCTGGTGATGTCACACACCTATCAATAGCTTCAACCATCTTGGATTAAGACATTTAACAATGTTTTGAGTGCAGGGAGAGACGTGTGCAGGCGCTATAAAAAGAGAGTGATAAGAAAAACTCAAAAAATGATTTATAAGTGGAGGGAAAGGATAGGGAGGAATCATTTCACAGCATCTTAGTGCAGGGAGAGACATCAGAAGGCGCTAGGGACAGTGCTAGAAAAGCAATTTACAAGTGCAGGGAAAGATTTGAGGAACCAAAATAGCCATTATATAGCTCTGTTATTCCATCAATTTATATATCCAGAAAAAAAAAAAAAAAATTCAGTGGCCTTTTTCTGTACAAAAATTAAAATATATTTGTCGCTTTTAGGGGTGTTTAATTTGCTTTTAATTTATTTAGTTCAAGTAAAAGTACGGCATGTCAGATAGAGAAGTGGCAGGCCATGCACAGAGGAGTGGCAAAGGCCTAAATGTTTCTGGCGCAGGCAGAGGTCGCAGCAGAGTAAGGGGGCGTGTCAGTAGGAGTCGCAGCGAGAGGCCCTGAGCTCCCGGTGTCATCTAGCGGTCGTGTTTTGACCTGCAACCCAGCGGTTCTTGATTGGTTAACTTGGTCATTCACTTCATTCCAAGTGACATCAGACACACCCAGCCAACAGTCGGTGGGTCCGTCAGACCAGCTCCACTATACAGCGAGGACTAGCTAGTAGAGGACAGTCAGCAGCTACTGCCCAGCCAAGATCTGGAGGAGACATCTGCTGCTTTCTCCACTAGGCAGGCAAGTAGTGATGAGAAGAGTGGCGTGGTAGGTGGTGTTGCGAGCGGTCGGGCTCCTGACCCAGAGTCTGTTAAGGAGAACATCAGTGACATGCATACACTACTAGATGATGATCAAGCCGGGTGAAGGGGCTTCATCATTATCAGGAGAAGAGGGTAGCAGCTTGCCCGTGAGGCAGCGGCTGAGCCAGCAAGGTGGAAGCATGGCTGGTAGTCAGCAGGGTGGCAGCAGTGGGAGGTAGGGAGCCAAATGTGCCCAGGGTAGATCACATGCTTCACTGCAGCCTACTTGCCCGGGAAGTAGTGGTGCAGGGGTTCACGGAGGCAGCGGCGGTAGCAGTCAGTCAGTGTGGAGTGTTGGGGGGGAAAAAAAAAAAATAAAAAAATCACCTACTTGGCGGTGTGGCAGTTTTTTGTTAAGCAGCCGGAGGAGGTTAAAATGGCCATATGTAGAATATGTGGTCAGAAGGTGAAGCGTGGCTAGGGTGCCAATATTAGCACCACGGCCCTGTGTCAACATATGTAGCATCACCATAAAGTGGCCTGGGAGAACCGTGGCTCCGATGTGGTAGTCCAGCCTGCCACAGCAACCGCTGCATCACCCAATGGCACGCACCAGCTTTCAGGCAGTCAAGGCTCTACCACCTCAGCCGAAGGGAGCTGTATGTCGTTTACATCTTCCGCTGGTTCAGATGCTCCTGCTCCTCGTCAGTCATTCTGTCAGCAATCAATCACCGAAGTGATTGCCAAGAGACAACAGTATGCGTGGTACTCATCCAACGGTGCAGAAGCTGAATGTGCTCCTGTCCAAGTTGCTGGTGCTCCCTTTCCAAGTTGTGGACTCTGCACCTTTCAGAGAACTGATGGCTTGTGCTGAGCCATGGTGGAGAGTCCCAAGCCGTCATTTCTTTGCGAAAAAGGCACTACCAGCCCTGTAGAACAGAAGGTGGGCCAGTCCTTAAGCCTGTTGGTGTCTGCCAAAGTGCACGGCAGCGCCGACGTGTGGAGCTGTAACTACGGTCAGGGACAATACATGTCCTTTACAGCCCACCATGTGAATGTGATTACTGCACAGCCACTCCAGCAACTTGGCAAGGTGACAACACTTCCGCCTCCACATCCCCAAGCCGGTCCTGCGACAATGTCCGCCTCTGCCTCTTCATCCGCCTTCGTGTCCTCAGCCTCCACTGCAGGGACAAGTCAGTGCCCCTCCAGCACACCACATGTGCAGGGCACAGCAGTGTCATGCTGTTCTGCACCTGGCTTGCCTGGGGGAACAGAGTAACACAGGGGAGGAACTGGTCCATGTGATTCATCAAGAGATCGAATAATTGGCTTTCTCTGCGACAACTCAATCGGAACCATGGTGAATTCCACCCTCCATATGTTGGACCAACTATATGAACAGAGAAAGGCCATCAACGAATTCTTGATGATCAAAGCAGACAGGAGTACTCCCATGTGTAACTTTGACGTCAGCCAGTGGCTGTTCATGCGTGACACCGTTTGCTCAAGCCCTTTGAGGAGGCCACGTTATTTGTCAGTCGCGAGGACTACGGAATAAACAACGTCATTCCACTGCTTCATGTCCTGGAACAGATGCTGGTAAATCTGGCGGGTCAGGTGACTGGAGACGTGGCACCTAGATCTCATGGCCACATGAGCTCTGTGGGGGCTGAACTGGAGGAGGGGACATTAGAGCATAGGCAATGTATAGCAAAATGGGTGGTTTTTCTACTCAGGTGACAGGAGAGGAGGAGCAAGAGGGGGATGAGGAAGATGAGGCAGAGGACCCAGACACACTGTGGCAGTAGTATGCAGTGGAGATTGAAGCATGGAGTCCCTCCGAGTCACTTGCAGAAATGGCCCACTGCATGCTCACTTGCTTGCGCAGTGACAGACGAATTGTCACCATTCGGCAGAGGCATGAATTCTGGCTCTCCACCTTGTTGGCCCCTTGCTACCAGCCCAAAATGGGGGCCTTTACACCCGCTGAGAGGGAGGACAAACGGAACTACTACAGAGACATCCTATGTAGTCAGTTGGCAGCTGCCTTTCTGCATCATCGTCCATCCTCTCGCAGGTCTGACTCTGCACTCAAATTCCTCTGTCTTGGCTGCTGTGGAGGGGTGCAGCAGCCTGAGTCTAGAGTCGCTAATGAGCAGCTTTCTGCACCCGCATAGTGAAGAAACTACCAAGCAGCAGCTAGACAGAGCAGAACCTGAACCAGCAGGTGGTGGCATACTTAGAGTGCACCCTGCCAGCCGTCATTGAAGATCCGCTGGACTACTGGGCAGCCAAACTGTATTTGTGGCCGCAATTGGCAGAGTTTGCCCTGGAAAAGCTGTCCTGTCCAGCCAGTAGTGTGGCATCAGAGCGGATGTTTAGTGCGGCGGGGGCCATAGTTACCCCAAGAAGAACTCACCTGTCAAGATGAATCAGGCGTTGATCAGCCAGGATTCCCACCCACTAATGCCTGATGCATCTGATTAGATGATCCATGCTGCCTGACCCAAACCTTGACAAAAGAGAGCGTTTTTTCTGGCTACCTGCCTCAGCTACTACTCTGATGCTGCCACACATCAGATGCCAAGTGCTCCTTCTTTCACCCACCTTCGTCAGCAAGTACTGGTATTGCCACCCACCACCCCACTCTGTCACCAGGTCACTTTGTGGTCCCCTGATGCTGCCGCTGCCATCTCCACACTATGTCACCTTGCCGCTCTGTGGTGACGATTGGAGCCAGAAGCGAGCGCCCCTCGTAGTCAAGTCCCTGCCTGATGCCACACATTAGATGCCAAGTGCTCCTTCTTTCACAAACCTTCGTCTACTGGTATTGCCACCCACCGTCCCACTGTGTCACCTTGCCACTCTGTGGTCTCTGCCTGATGCTGCCGCCACCTCAGTCACCCTCTCCACTCCGTCGGGGGGTGCTCTACTTGTATAAGCAGTTAAAAGAACAGGTTCTGTAGACATCTATGTGGAATCAGTTGACGAGAGTGTAAAAGGAGTGCACTTCTTCTTGATGCTAACATGGACCTGTAAAGCTGAGTTCATACTTGAGTCTGTTTGGCCCCGTGACTGCCCAAATAAGTGAAGAATGCAGTGATTCTAATAGTGACGCCTGTCATCTGCATGTCATACTGACTCACAATATTATTTCACTACAACAGCAGACTCCCTATGCGTGTTACTGCAAGGCACAATGTTCTACACCACTATCAAGGCTCCCTGGAGCCCGGAAATAGCCATTTTTTTGGCCCGATTCACCGCAAATAAATTCGGATCGAAGCAAATCTTTTCGGGAAATTCTGCAAACCGGCCGAATCAAATTTTTGAGAAATTCGCTCAACTTTACTGCCAACAACTCAGACTAGAAGACCAGACAGACACACATACAGAAAATGTTGTGGACTTTTTTTTTTTTTTTGTGACAGATCTCCTTTGCTTCCCCAGGCACAGCTGGAAAGGCATTTATAGCCGCTCAGGGCTCTCGATTATCTTCTATACCGACCTTGTATATGTAACAGTTTTCTGTAAGGCTGAGGTCGTAAGGTCCCAGAATGACTCAGGAGCCAAAACCTGAAACGTCAGCCGAGGTTTGCTGTTCTGAAAATACAAAAAAAAAAAAAAGACAGAATAATGGAGGCGTGTATTGGGAATACAAGGAAAGTATCTGCAGGAGCACCAACAATTAGGTCATATAAATGTTTATTAGTTATCACTATGATTCCTGAAGGTTTGCTAGCTATACTGTGTTGCCCACTTAGGGTTATGTAGAAAGTTTGTACAATAATTGTCTGTTAATAAATAGATTTACTGGTTAACCATATTTTGGTCTGGTCATGGTACCGAGTAGGTTTTGTAGTTGTATGGGAGATTCTGGTGAAAGCACTTTCTTACTGGTTTTAAACATGTGAATACTACATAAATATGCACACCAATATCTATAATGTGCAATATTCAAAGATAGGAGTAGGCAGTCAGGAAGGGATCCTTTTACTCCTCAGTTTCTAAACCTTAATTTGCATGGTATGGGCAGGGCTTTTTTCTCATTGGACGCACCAGAACAGGGTTCCGGCACCTTTTTTCTCCAAAGTCCGTAAAAGTATGTCAAAGGGTATGGTGTGCTCTCTCGGGGAAAGGTCTGGCACTGTATCTGGAGGAGGGGTGGGAGGAGACTGACCGTGTCTGAACTATGGAGGGAGACCTTGGTTCTGCATACATTCTAAACTTGGTACCTCAATTAATTATACAATATATAATATTAATTAAAATTTTAATGTGTCCTTGGTAAACCAATAGATCAATTATTCCTACTGGTGTACAAAAAAAAAAAAAGAAAGAAAAGCCACTGGGTATGGGAATTGGGGTCGTATTAAACAAAGTCAGTTTGCCAGCTGTGAGCAGACCACAGCAAAACTACTTTGATAAATAGAAGCAACACCAAAATGTATGTATATTTAACCTAAATTACATTTGTTAGAAGAATCATTGATGCATTCTATTTAATGGGGACGATATACTAAACAGGAAAGTGTTTTTGGCATCTGTTATATTGTTGTTTGCTTCATTTAAATATATGTTTCCGACAAACAAAAAACATTGTATGCCAGAGTTGAAACTCTACATTGTGTTACAATATACCTTTATGTAAAAGACAGACATGTAATTTTTGGTTAGTTTCACCACTAAGAAGTACTCCTAGGTGATGGAAGTCAAATGATAAAGTCTTACAATAAACCCTTGACATGCACACCTAGAATGCCCTCTCAGATTTGATTAAGAACAGCAAAGCTAAAAAGACACCGTGTCCAAAATACAAAAGACTCTGGCCCTGATTTATCAAGCAAAATCGGAAGCTCGTTTGCGCATTCGTAGTCATGATCCAAAATCAGAAGCTGTCGCGCAATTCAACAACTGAATGAGCTTGCTGCTGAAGCTGCACATCCCTGGCAGTTTTAAACCAGCGAGCTTGCATTAAAAGTCACTGTTCCCTAAAAAAGCATTCTTTCTAATGGCACACATATTACCCTTTGCCCTCAAAAAATATGTTTGTGCTGTTCAAATGTTTAAAACATCTATACACGCTAAGTAAAAAGCATATTTAAAATCACTTCTTTCTTTCCTGTTGGGCAAGTTAACCGAGCTCAGCTCCTCTACATAGTCGCCTATCTAAACGCTTACGATGCCTGATCGGAGGACCAGCCTCAGGGAAATTCTTGCGACTTCCCACGGCTGAAGCCTCAACTTTGCCATCAGACTAGATTTTCCCACAAAAGTCACAAGTCAAAACAAGACAAAAGTAACACGGGAGAGAGAATACTTTTAGCATGAAATCCTCCCCAACTTTATTTTATTTTTTTTAATTAATTGAATATCTGTTTACTGTGTACAAATCTAAAGGAACATATCAATCAATGATAACGAAATGTCCAATCGTAAATCTGTGCGCTTAAATTTGAGCATATATAAGGGTGTGGTTTAACTTTTTTTTTTGTCTTTTTCTTTTCTTGACGGGGCTGTTTTGTGTGTTATTCTAATTAATCTATGTTGCTGCATTTGATACTTTGCTTACCATTTAGCACAATAGCTTCTGTTTTTTTT
>NC_092859.1:10171226-10206000 GCF_032062135.1 Pyxicephalus adspersus
TGCAATTTGGAAGTCAATGTTAATGCTAGGTTATTGTGTTTGTGGCCATGTTTGATTGCAAACTTCTGTCTTTATTACCACTTTGAAGTGTTTGCCCTGCATAAATATTTTCTAATCCAGTTTTCCACCCGTTATAGGGCAAAATACATATTGGTTTGGTAAGTATTTTTTGAACGCAATATTTGTTGGGCCATTTTGTTGATGTGTGTGTGTTTTTTTTTTTTTTTGGTTCTGATGTGTTTTTATATTTTGTGACCTTTTACCAAATGTTTCTTTTGAATAAAGTTGTTTCTAAAATGTTGTTTGTTTTTGGGGGTTTGGTATGTGATCTATCCAATCTCCCAGGACACAGTTTAAAAAGACAATTGTGATTGTTTTTAAGTTGTTCCTTCCTCTGAATTATTTGTAAAGCTAAAAACAGCACAATTGTCTTATTAAAACTCAGTTGTTTGATGCGCATAGTTTTGCGCCAAACTTCACGAGCGTGTAGCTCATAGTTGTGCGCCACGGCAGACCCGCTATGTGCGCCTGAATTGTTATCAGTTGAAAAATGCACTGCACTTTTGCACAGTCCTCATTAAGGTAAGTTTGTATTTTTTTGTGCATTTTGCATGTTTTGCTTCTTATGCACTCATGTATGTATAGAGTGCACATAAAGCCAAACATGTATGTATGCATTTAGATGTGTATACATAGAAAAAGGAAATTAGAAGAAGAAATAGGCAAAGAGGGCTTTTTGGACCCCATTGCTTCACATTGAAAAGATTGCCTATTTCTTCCTATGACTTCTGATATCATGGGCTTGGCTACAAGCAACATTCATGGAGGATATTGCTTCTGGTTAAAAGAAGCAATCCACATTTATGTGCTTCGCTTCCACTACCAAGCTGAGGGGAGTAAGCCAATTATATATAGTGGGCAAACGTCTAAAATGCCATTCAAATCTGCAAAAACACCCTGAAGGGATGGAAAAGCAAGAAAATGTTTGGCACAAAGTGGATTGGGCCTTGGAAGTTTGATATACTAGTACTATTTGTTTGGGGTAAACACCTAAATAATGCATACACTCCAGTATTTACCAAGCATTTAAACACATCTGATCATTTCTAAGAGTGCCTGACCCTGCTTGTGAGGTTGGCAATCAATGTGCTTTGATGTTGTGCTTGGCGACCTGGACCTGGACCTCCTTCCATCACCATCAGGTGTGTTAGAATGAGTATGCAACTCAGCTGGACAACTAATTCACAACAAAAAAAAAAAAAAAAAAAAAAATAAAAATCACATCAATGCATACCATCCAAGCAGAACTTTCAGAGTTATAGGAAGGAAAAAAAGGAACATAGCTAAGTTACAGTCAGGTAGTTACTGTCAAATCACAGCAACTATTTCCAGTTTTACACAGGACTTTTTCTCCAATAGTTGCTAATAAACAGATCAGAACAGTTGGTGAAGTTGAACATTTCACCAAGTAAAATCAAAGTATTCCAGTTTTCAAAGAAGACATTTTACCTCATTGATGCAAAAAACAAAAAAGGCATTGCTGATTTGCAGAAAAGTCATAGGTGTCATATTGCAGCAGTTTTTAAAAAAAAAAAAAAAAAAACCCACACACACAACATTTAAAGAGGTACACAGTATTTTTCAAAACCGCATATTCCCCTATTGCAATTTATAGAAATAAAAAACACATGTGTTATACTCTTTTGCCATTGTTACATTTCCTCTTTCTGCAAAAAGATAGAAATTGGAAAACAGAAAATCTTAAACATTACAAAAATTATAGAAAAAACATTTACATATGTTAACTCATTTTCTCATGTCACACACAGGAAGTGTTCCCCTTCTATTGCTAATAACATTCATCAGTTTTTCTCATTTGGTATGAAGAGCACAAGCAGTGAGGCAGGTGATCACTAATAGCAGCATAAACCTGGGATGTGAGATTACTGAGGGTGTGGTAAATGTTTATAAACTTTGATAAACCCAGAAATAGCAAGCACTAACAAACTAATATGAAAACATAGGTACCGGCAAACTCAGACCAGGATTAGGACCAGAGAGCACACAGCAGGGAGGCAGGCTTAAAACAAAAACAAAAAAATAATACAGAGGATCTACTAAGGTAAGGGCAGGCACCTAAATAGGTAACTCCCAGCTGCAGGCATAATGAGTTCTTTCTGAACACCATCTGCTGGTGGCTGATGGAAGTTCATGGTAGGTCAGGTGTTCAGCGCCATCAGCAGGAGAAGCAGAATATAGCAGAACTCATAACATCATGTGTTGATATGTTTAAAAATGGGGTTATCAGAATAAATAAGATTGCCAATAGAAGTGGGCCTCAAGGGAGACCAGCAGCCACTAGTGGTTTCTTATCATAACCTAAAACTCCTGGGTCTGGTTGAAGAATTCATCAAACTATAGTTAGCAGTAGGAGGGAGGGTACCAGCAGCACCATTACTAAACATGCAACCTCCAATGGTAGCAGACAGATGGAGCTCCTATTATACATGTTTTACAAGGTACTAAGGGCACATTACTCCCAGTCCAGTTTTCTGCTTTTTCTTCAACACTCCACTCTTCTGTTTTCAGATACATTTCATGTCTCTCAGGAAATTGAGACACATGTTTTGTGTAAATCACAGGAATCAGAGTTTATGAGATAGATAAGCTATGGGATGATGCACAGCGAGTATTCAATCCATAGAAGCTACAAGAGAGAAGTGTTGAGGAAGAAAGCTTTGATAATGGCACAAACTCTTTTTTTGTCTTATTTCTGTGTTGCTTCTGTTGGTGGCATTAGTGGTGGTGATGCTGGTAGAAGTGGTGGTGCCCATTGGTAGCAGTAATGGCCATGGTGATGGCCATAATTCTAGAGGTGATGGTGGCAGTAAAGGTGGTACTGGTGACAGTAGTTGTAATGCTTGTTGTATATTACCATAAAGCAGGGCTTTTAGAACAGCTTGTAGACATGTAGCACGTGGTGGCAAACTTTTATCATATTGTGAGTCGGTGTCCGAAAAAGATGATGATAGTGTTTTGGACAGTGTTTTTGGACATGTCTTCTGTATGTGTAATACATGTCACAGCTCCTCTAGGGCTGCGGGAGTGATCAGGGGAGCAGAGCTGTCAGCATAGAAAAGCTCCGCTGATTGCTCTGCTCCCTGATTGGCTGAGGAAAGGGATGCTTGAGCTGTCATCAGGGTTTCCTATTTCACAGCCAATCACAGAGCAGTAGAGATGATGAATGGAGATACATATCTCCATTTAACCTCTATTGCCCTGGTATTGCCTGCGGTTACAGCTAATTGAAGGCACGTGCTAATAATAAGTTGTAACCACAAAGTTCCCACGGTCCATGATTCATAATGTCATTGTCAGATAACATGTAAAAAATAAAAAAAAAACTAATTAAAATAAAAACACACACTAATTAAATTCATTTAGAAATAATTTGTATTTTTTTTAAACTTTTTTTTTTCAGAATTTTTGCAATCGTATCCCGTGTTTTTCAGGTCGGGTCTATCCGAATTCGAACAGCCATATTCGGGTCAAATTTACGGACAACCCGAATTCAAACACCAACACTATTAGTGATGGCTGTCATGTGTGGAAGTCTATGGAGGAGGTAACATAGTTTGGCAGCCAGGAAATAACATTATTAGTGATGTCATCCAGCTTGTTTTCATGTCAGAAGTGACCCTGGATTTGATGCAGCTGAAGGAAGAGGAGGGAGACTCTTATTTTTTACTTTACAACTGTAGAAATATTAGAAGGCAGTGAGATTAATATGATAAGTATCAATCAAAGCAGACGATAGAAAGAAGTGACTTCCATTAAGAAGAGAAAATCTCAGATATGACACTAGGAAGTGATATTACCAGTCCACCAGTCTAGCAGACATATTTGTGGTCACACTGAGAATGAACAAGAGGATGAAGGAGAACAGAGGGAACAGATTCACTTTTCCACCTTGGCAAACATGGCAAGTTTTATGCTGGCTTGTTTTGGCAGTGATGAGTACATGGTTAATAACAGAAATTCAATTACAGAGATCCAATCTTGGATTGGTGACCTGTTTCAGCCGTATCTTCCTGATGCTAAGAAACAATAACACCACCGCCAACGACTATACTCCAGCACTACACCCATCAACAGCACAAGTAGACATGAACCTTTCATAAAAGTTGATACGTATGGTCCAATATCCGTGGCTATGTACACAGGTCAAATAGCTGTGGCCCAAGGCGAAAAGTTCTGTTCCCCGTAAAGCAGTGGTCCCCAGCCCATAACCCAAAAAATGCGCAGACTCCGGACCACGCACGCACGGAGAGCCATTTGTCTCTCAAAGGGGAAGAAACTTCCCCCATAGTGACATCATGATGCCAGAACCTGCCCACTCCCCCATTGCAGGCTCAGTCCAGAGACACAACCTGCCCACTGCCCTGAGAATATGATGCGTACGGGGGATATGGTCCGTGGCTTTTCCCAGTGCACCCACCCAAGCAGGGTCCTTTTCCTGTCCCCGCTGGGGGGGCAGAGGCACGGCCCACCTGTCAGAGGCCCAGGGGTTGGGGACTCCTGCCCTAGGGTAAAAATCTGGTGCGTGTAGTGATTCCCCAACATTGTTCACCAATGGAGAAGGGTACAGTGGGGTGCCTTTTATTTGTTCTCCTCCTTTACTCTGAACAGAATGGGGATTGTGTACAACACCCATTCAGTACTGTAGGGAACTGTATTGGAGATTTCTCTCTTTATTGTTTATCAACAAGTGTGTATGCCAGTTCCTAAAAATATTAATAGAAGGTCTAAAGAACAGCTCAGGTTGATAACCGCTATGTTTAGAAATGATTGGGTTGGATGTAATTAAGTTCCAGTATTTCTGACAAGGGGAACATATTTGTTGATGTGGATTTGTGTATTGTGTGATAATTTTATCAGTTTCTGATAAGAAGGTTTGCAGTCACTAAGTAGGTAATGGCGATCCAAAGATTTCACCTTTTAATAGATTTTTGCTTAATCCTTTCTGAAGCAGGCATTTGCAAAAGCTAGCATTTTACAATTGGGAGAAGTAAATGATACATTTTTTAATGCAGGTCTGAGCTGCTAAGTGATACCTTGAATAGCTAACTATGGTTGGATGTAATAAAACAGTTCATGACAACTTTCATTTCTAATGGGTCTCAAAAACGAATTACCCATTGGAATACATTTTTCAGTGTGCTTTTGTAGAACAGACTTGAAACATTCCCATGTCTGTTCTGTACTCTTTGAGGACAATATCGTCTCCCAGTCCAAGGGACAGAGAGCCGCCTTTATTTATGAAAATTTTCTCTCTTAAAATTAAATGTTTTTATCTTTCCTGTTTTTGCTTTCTGTTTACAACTTACATTAAATGAAATCATATTATGGTCACTGCTTCCCAGATTCTCTTTTATTTGCATATTTGTTATAAGCTCTGCATTGTTAGAAGGAACTAGGTCCAGCAGAGTATCATTTCTAGTTGGGACTTCTATAAACTGTACCATAAAATTATCTTGTATTAAGTTCACAAATGTCCTCCCTTTTGCTGTTCCTGTAGTGCCATTACTTCAGTCAATGTCAGGGTAGTTAAAATCTACCATGATTAAAATACTTCCACTTATTGGCTCCTTTTTCTATCTGTGCTAGTAGTTGATTTTCTATTTCTTCCTTAGCATTGGGGGGCTATAGCAGACTTTAATAATTAATTGTGTGTTAATAAACCTCACATTCAACTCCACCCATAATGCCTCAACCTCATTATTTGTTCCACCTGCAGATTCTTCTTTCACATTCACTTCTAGAACACTTCTCACATAGACGGACACCACCACCTTTTCGTTTGACTTTGGATTCAGCAACGCCAACTAAGTCATAGATCTCCTCACTCATTAAGGCTTCCAACTCCCCTATCTTGTTTGCTAGACTTCTAGCATTGGTGAACAGGCTCTTTAAACCATTGCTGCATTTACCATTGTTGTTTGCCAAATCCTTTTGTTTTTTAGTACAACTAGTACTGCACAATTAATTGTTTGTTTGTAACATGGGAATCTCCTTACAATTATCCATAACCCTCGCCCAACTATCCCCAATCCACCCTCCACTAGTGTCTGACCCCTGACTTACCTTTCTGCCACCTTATTTAAGTGTCCCACCCCCCTCTGTCCTAGCTTAAATGTCCCTCCACCATTCCATACATAATGGAATGGTGGAGGGATATTCAAACTAGGACAGAGGGGGGTTATAAAAAGATACATAATAATACATAATACTATTATGTCCCCTGAACTTATTCCCCATGGTTGGACATCTGGGAGTCACCATGTTAAAGAGGGCTTATTTGGGATCCGGAAGCCTCCTTTACCTAGGTGACCCCCCCCCAGATGTCCAACCATGGGGAATAAGTATAGAGGTACATATTAGGTACTTATTCCCCATGGTTGGACATCTGGGAGTCATCTTGTCAAAGGGAGCTTTCAAAATTCAGGGCCCCGAATTTGTGACGCCGAATCCCACATTTTTCGGGTCGAGTCTATCAGAATTCGAACGTTCATATTCGGGTCGACTACAAGGACAACCGAATTTGAACACCAACACTACTGACCAGTATACCAATTTAAAAAGTATAGAAACTTTGTGCTAATGTAATAAATAAAATAAAGCAGCATGCAAAAAATAGGTATACTTGCAATAAATAAAGGTAATTTTGTTGCTAAAAGAAAACTTAATTAAAATACAATTTAAGTGTTACTAAACCATGGGGTTTAAAGTAATATTTGTGTTTTGCCTAAAATAAATGTCCGGCACATATAATATCATTCAAAACAATATCCCAAGCAGTGAGTTTTCATGTAATGTTCTCTGCCTTTCCAAATAAATGTCCAGCTCATTTATAATCACGCCAACAGAAACCAAATCCAGTATGAGAATTCACACTTCTACTCTATATGTGCAACAAAGAAAATCAAATCATATTGACCAACTTTTCTTTCAGTTTATAGGGAAGGAAACCATGACCAAGATGTGTATTTAATATACCTGGTGCTAAACATTTATTACTTTTTTCTGTTAAACGTGATCTCCTTTGATGTACAGCAAGATCAGATTTATGTGAGAAGCATTTGTCACATTGTGAAAATCTAAATGGTTTCCCTCCTGTGTGAATCCTTTGATGAATAATAAGTTGTAACTTTTGTGTGGAGCACTTGTCGCATTTTGTGCATTGAAATGGGTTTTGTGTGTGAATTCACTAGCGTCTAGCAAAATCTTTCTTTTTAGTGACACATTTCTGAAAATGTGAAGTTTCACATCAGTGTGAGTCTTTTGGTGTACAGTAAGATTTTGTGAAGCATTTGTCACATTCTGAACACATTAATGGCTCGTCTTACTTATGTCTAAGCTCCCTGAGAAGAAAAAAGGTTTATATAAAATTATAAAACACTAACAACACATGAAGACAAAAAAGTTGATAGCAATTAAAGATTTTCAATTTAAGAAAACAATACATTGTGAGAAATGTGTCCTTACATAAAAAAATCAGATGCAGGTATAAAAACATTGGGGTTTTCATTGACTGGACAATCATTTTTTCCTCCTGATGTAGTTTCCAGTTCATCAATGTAAACCACGTATCAGTGTGCAATATTAAAATAATAAGTTTTATTGTGGGTTTTTTCTTAGGTGTTGCATTGCATATGTGAATATCAACGTGTGACAATGCACATCAGCACACAATGACTTATCATAGTGTCACAAAGCTGTGAAACTTGCCTACTATCCATGTATCACTAGTGAATATTAAAATTGCCTCAGTTCATTTTGAGGTTTGTTCAGCAGAGGCAAACTATCAATTTGGAATATCCAAATCCAAGCCGAAGTTTTCTTAGTCACAAATGATAATCCCTTGTAAACATTAACTAGATTAGATTGGCTAAATTAATTAATTCAGAAGAAAAAATATGTTTCTTATAATCCTTAATTTGGAGTTAATTGGTGGAGTTCATTCACACATGTAATCAAGTTTTTACTACAATCTTATTACAAATGCATTACCATAACCACATTTTCAGAGGGAAGATAATCAGGTTAATGCAGATTCCATGGTTGGTAGTAATCATTAGCATTCATAAGAGATTTATAACAATATAGTAATATCAATGACAGAACAAATTGTAGAGGGTGATAGATACTGTACTTGGAGACATATATAGGACAGGATATTTAGAACATTAGGTGTTTTGTGGCTTACAAATTTTCCATGTTCTCAGGGAGAAAGTATGAATGCAGACTGTCCTGTGTTATAGACAAATCTATAATTTGATTCAAATATATAAAAATATCTTATATATTCCTATAAATTGATATTTAAATCATGTTAGTAAATGCTGGTAAAGTATCTCACAATTCACCAGTTTAGTTAACAATATATATTGGATTTTTCCAATATCCAGTATATTTTGGACATTGCTAACAGTAGGCATTTTTGATAAAACCAAAATTCAGAGTCCAATCAATTCTGATCACATTGGTCAGGAATTCCAAGTCTAAATCGGAATTCTAACTCAGAATTCAGATTTGTAATGAGATGGTTTTAAAAGATGAGTTTGGGTGATCACATATAATTGTTTCTCAATGTATAACAAGCAGCTGAATTAACCCCTTCACAGGATAACTGCAGTGAAAGGTTGTCAATGTTGTTGCCCTGGATAGGCTGATGCCAGTGTGTCTGTCTATTTGTGTCTTTGTTTCAGACTCCAAAGCAACAAAATGTGAATACTCTTCTATACTTACTGTCATTATATTGATATGAAAAAGTCCACTGTTATTTATAGTTTTTATTCATAAAAAACTTCCAGGTGCACTCTGTGAATTACTTTAAGAACTGGTTTAGATTTGTTGAAGTGATAAACTCACCATGCAAAAACATACAATCCATGGAAAACTTGACTGATATAGAGAATATTTTACTGTAAATTATAACGAGTTCATGATGAGATGGAACTGATGAAAGATGGATCTCATAGCAAAAGTATTCATTGTAAGATACAAGATCAATGGTGTGCAATGTAAAAAAAGATTAAAGAATCTAATAATTATTCCTGGACATACATTATCATTTTCCCACCAGAAAAAAAGCAGCATAAAAGAGACAACAAACAATATTAATGATGTGTTTGCATTGTGTGGATATTTGTATTTACATTTCCTTTGTCAGTAGGATCCATTTTTTTAGCAAGCCTAGGAAATGTAAATTATCATTCTGAAGCTGATCACACCCTGGATCTGTACCAACAATGCCCACTCCTACTGTGAGTTGCTGCTAACCCCTTCTATTATTATTAGTGGAAAAGTACAATGACTCGTCAGTCACAAATGTGTTTATGCAATAAATATTTTGAACTTTAGAGTCTATCTAAAGACAAATCTGTTTATCTTTAGTGTAAAAAAATCTTAGCGTAAAAGTAAATTTCTCTAATGTATTACATTTTGTTTGTAATTATTGGAAAAAAATATGGGAAACAACAGAAAAGAAAGGCTTTCCCAAAATATTGGGGGTAGCTGAGGTCCATTTACACTACATAATATTTCACTGTGTAAGAATTGCCTTGGTAATATGTGCTTACTGTACCACAATGATCTGTAGATACCTATAGATCCCAAATCTATATAAAATTATGATTTGTAAATATTTTTTTAATATGATTAAAAACAAAACAATTTTTGCACTTAAATATGAGTACTTATAAATATACCCTGCAATTGGCACTCCAGGCCCATATTTACATTTGCTCGGAGCATTCAGTACAATACTAAAACTTTTTAAAAAATATTGTATCTCAGTATTCAATACATTGTTTAATTATAATCTATGGTACAATTTTTAAAAAGACAAAAGTATTTTAACATCCCCAGTAATCCTGTAAATAGCACGATCCCTATTACTTTGTGTCTACATTTATTTGTCCATGGTATCTTCTGCATGTGGGAAATGGTTTTAACCAAGCTTGGACTTTAAACATGTCTAATTTTTATCCCCTCTATTACTTGGTTGCTTGATGGAAAGAGTAGTTTACAAGCAAGAAATAACATTTTATAAGTAGTCTTTTCTGTTCACGACATAATCAGAACATTACTGGCAGGTTTAACATGTATTTTATGTACTTGCCATAGAAAAGGTTGTTATCCTGAAAAAGAAAAAATAATGCAGCAACCAAATCTAAGGACTACTAAATTGAAATATTTATCTTTCTGTGATTTAAACAGACTTAAGTAAAAAATAGAAAATGAGTAACCAATATTCTGCTGGAATATAAGATAACTTAAAGGTCATTACTTTTATTATTTCCTCTTTTGCTTTTAGGCACTGATGTTACAATCACAGTAAGGCATTATGTAAATATACAAACAAAGAGTTATTGTGCCTGTTATCTAAATGTTCCAGCCTTCTGTTAGTGTTCAGAGCTAGTTAATGTTATGCCTCAATTGGATTCCTACCTCCATAATAGTTTTAAAAAATGATTGGGATCCTACTGTTTTCGTGGTCATAGTTGGATGGGTTATCATGTACTTGCCCTGATTACCCAGAAATCATCCAGATTACTGGTTAAACTACACTCATCTCATCATACATTCATGGTTTGCATATCGATAGGAGTAGTACGGAGTGTTGAGTGGTGTAAGTTGTAGGAGAGGTATAGCTTTTAATAAACTACAAAATATATCAGCCAGAACAGAGGACCCAAATGGTGACTACAAAGTACAGGAAGTGGAACTAAGAATGCTGGGATGAAGGGTAAATTTTCTTTAGGTAACCTGTTATTTATCCCTTAGGTCTTGAATTGTAATAAAGAGAGCCAAATGTATATTTTCTAAATGAAATGTCTGTTGGTTTTCTTTGTTTTGATATTCAAATGTTAATGAAGTAGCACTGGACTGGTATCACAAGCTGAAACAAGGTGACACTGAACCTAAACTCAAAGACAATAGGGAATACTTTTAATATTGAAATAATCCTTTCAGCTAAAATCTGCCTATGGTAATGAATTGGAGAGGAGTGAATATAAGGTGAGGCAAAGCTTAGACCAGTAGAAGGACAACAGGTAGAGAAAGAGGACAAGAAGCTGAAGGATCCCAGTTTTACATCATATAAGGTAAGATCTTTGTGTCATTTATAATTCTTGGATTATTCTCTTCTGACATATTAATCTTTCTGGAAACGCTTGAGTTTTCAGTTTCAATAGAATTTTAAAATTCCTTGCAAGCATTGGGTTACTGTTTGTAAGATTCATCCAACATTACAAACTAACAATACAAGACCATCGCCTGTTTCAGATGTTTACAGTCAAAGTGTGTAATAATTCCATGTCTTTGAATGAAATACTACATTGTATTAGGTGAATATTTTTTTAGATATATTCCAAAAGCCAATCTCTAAAGATTCAGGAGGAATTATATTACTCATGTCCCTGCAGTTCCTACAGATTGTGAGGTATAAAACTAAAGCTTAGATCCAGGGAGTGCAATATAATATAATATATAATAGGCCTGGTTTATTAAAGCTATCCAAGACTACAGAGGATAGACTTTCATGTGAGAACATGGGTCATGCAGCAAACCTGTAGGACAGAAAAAAGTCTGCTTTCCTGCTTTTAACATTTCTTGGCTAGTATGCAGACCACAGCCAATTTATGCAGCCTATAAGTGTCAGTGCTTCCATGGACAACATACAACAATTTGTACATTATATTACATACTGGACATTTGTCTGAATCCTTGTCGTTGCTGATTCTACATAGTTTGTGCATTTTAGCAGACTTGTGTGCTATGTACGTACAGTTTACCAACACTTTAGACTGATTAGTGATCAGTTTTGTGTTTTTTTGCTGATGCAGAGCAGGCAAATTGTATCTTTCATCCTCTCTATCAGCAACTTTGGCTTGACTTGTATGGATATGAAAGTTAAAGCTGGCTAGAGAACAGCAGCAGGAAAAGGCAAAGGCCCTAAATTATTAAAGCTCTCCAATGCTGGAAAGAATACACTTTCTTCAGTGAAGCTGGCCGATCCATTAAACCTGGAATGGATTTCTTCAATGTCATTTGCTTTTTGCTAGCAAATGCTTTTAATTCTGGACCAGATCCATGCCAGGTTTGCTGGTTCACACAGCTTCATGTGAAGGTGTATTCTCTCCAGCCTTGGAGAACTTTAATAAATCAGGGCCAAAGAGTACAAGATAGCTTGCCTAAAGAAACATGAAGCATGGCACTGATACTTACCCAATGATTCAGTCTTAAGCCACAGGCTTGTAACCAGTACAGAGATCAGAAAAATCAAATAACTTTATCTTAAAACTTTTCTATGTTAGTAAAATATTAGAGCGTGTCAGCCAGGCAATGACCATGTTTAAATAGTTTAGCAAAAATCACCACAAGCTTTGGTAAAAGTTTTTTGTCAATAATGTTTTTTATGTAAAAAGTTCTCTGTGTGAAGAGAGCCCGATGCTAGATACAGTGCGTATGTTTTATACACCAGCAGCTTAAGTTATGTAAATATTAGACAGTGAGCCCAATACCAGTACTAGTTAAGGTACAAAGCAGTGAGCTTTAATTGTTTAGTGTTCTCCCCTATGTACCATGACTAATATTCTGCTTATTACAAATGGCCCTCTGCAGGCTTTACGTTAATGTTCACAAGGAGCTAAAAATTGCTTACCTTGCCAATCAAATGATTTACAAGGCAAAACTTTGGCTCCGGTTTAAATGTTCCAAGTCTAAATTTTTACCTCAGTTTCTCCAAAAAAAACTCAGTCATGACATTTTATAAAAAGTTCAATGCAGCATTCATTAAAAATACACAATACAGTTTTATTTGTGTTAACACATATCAACATGCTTTTTTAATTGATGCAATAGAAGCTACACAGGGGAAAAATAAGCATAGATGTTAATAAACTCAAACATCAGCCAAAAAACACCTTTTTGCATTTTAAACCCACAATTAAAAAAAATCAAAATTCTTTTCTAAAATTTCTTTTAAAATTATAAATCTTTAAATCTCTAAATGTTCTTAAATTCTGCTTTATGTTTTCTCATGTTGTCATGTATAATTTCATCATTTCACATAAATCTTCATTTTCTTTACAGAGAGTTTGGACCAAGATGAGCCATGCAAAACAGAAGATGTTTTCATGTTCTGAATGTGAAAAGTCCTTTAGTAACAAAACAAAGCTTACCATTCACCAGAGGATTCACACAGGGGAGAAACCATTTGGATGTTCAGAATGTGACAAGTGTTTTGCACAAAAAGACAATCTTGTTCAGCACCAGAGGATTCACACAGGGGTGAAACCATTTCAATGTTCAGAATGTGACAAGTGCTTCAGTACAGAGGGGGCATTAGCTAGACACCAGAGGATTCACACAGGGGAGAAGTCATTTCAATGTACAGAATGTGACAAGTTGTTTACACGAAAAGACCTACTTGATAAGCACCTAAAGATTCACACAGGAGAGAAGCCATTTGGATGTTCAGAATGTGATAAATGGTTTTCACAAAATAGATATCTTGTTCTGCACCAGAAAATTCACACAGGTGAGAAACCATTTCAATGTAAAGAATGTGACAAGTGCTTCAGTACAGAGGGGAGATTAGCTACACACAAGAGGATTCACACAAAAGAGAAGCCAATTCAATGTTCAGAATGTGACAAGTGGTTCATACGAAAAGACCTACTTGATAAGCACCTAAAGATTCACACTGGAGAGAAGCCATTTGGATGTTCAGAATGTGATAAGTGGTTTTCACAAAAAAGATATCTTGTTCTGCACCAAAGAATTCACACAGGTGAAAAACCATTTCAATGTACAGAGTGTGAAAAGAGCTTTGCAAGAAAGATAGATTTTGCTAGACACCAAAGGATTCACACAGGGGAGAAACCATTTCAATGTACAGAATGTGACAAGTGCTTCAGAACAGGTGGGAATTTGGCTAAACACAAGAGGATTCACACAGGAGAGACACAATTCAAATGTTAAGAATGTAACAAATGTTTTACATCTAAATGAGCTCTAACTAAACATCAGAAGATACACACACACAGTAGAGAAATCAATTTATTGTGCAGAATGTGACAAGTGCTTTACACAATAGACACAACTTTCCCTTCGCCAGAGGATTCACACAGGACAAGACATGTTCAAAAAGTAACAAATGTTTCTCTCATAAATCTAGCCCCTGTAAGGGAGCAGATGTGTTTATGTCCTTTAAATACTTTAAGGTTAATGCTGTTAGCAATGTTATTATATTAAAAGAAGACACTGTGTCTAAACTACCTCTAGATGGCAGCATGGAGAGGGAACAAAAGAAAGGAGGAACCTGTTGCATGAAGAGAGGGGGCTCGAGGAACGTTTTGTGGAGGGGACAGGAAGTTTCCCAGGGAGAAAAGAGAGAGGGGGACTCTCCAGTGGAGATTCAGCCCAGGCTGGGCACATTGATTAAGAGAGCAGCAATGGGGAAGCTATTGATTAAGGTGGCAGAAGCAAGGAGTCTATTGCATATGCTGTGAGACTGAGCAAAGTGGAACAGGTGGCTGTGGCCCTTCAGATAAGGACTGCCTGTTGTATGATGAACCTTTTATCAACTGCTAACAGCAGTCTTCTGTATTCAACAAATTCTTGCTGGCTTATAGGAACTGGAGTGTCAGACATAACCTGTTCCTGCCATGGAACTCAATCCTTTTAGCTGTTTGCCTGCTGGTGGCTTTGATTCTTTTTTGTTCTCTTTTGTCCTTACATTGACTCATTGCATTGTTGGGAAGTCCCTGTTAGAAGTGAGAGGAATTGGTATATGTTCATGTCAGAACTGGATTTATTTCCCCCCACTTGCTCTTTCCAAGGTGAACTGTTTGACACATGAATGCTCCATTCAAGTTTTTTTGATTCTTTA
This sequence comes from Pyxicephalus adspersus, assembly GCF_032062135.1. NCBI lineage: Eukaryota > Metazoa > Chordata > Amphibia > Anura > Pyxicephalidae > Pyxicephalus > Pyxicephalus adspersus. The sequence goes on from NC_092859.1 coordinate 10,186,186, forward strand.
TTTTATGTTGTTCACCTCCTAAATAAACCCCTTTTTGTTTGAACTCATTCCATTGGTGTATTGAGCCAGATCAGAGTAAGTGGCATAGTCAGGATAACAGGAAATATATTAAACAAACATTTACTTTCAAAACAGATTAAAGTAATTTTAGGTTAATGTTTGGTGCAGGGATTCCAGATATGGTATTGGTTTTGCTGGATTGGCTCTAGTTTTTGAAATAGTGACCTTAATAATAACAATAAAGAACTAATGAAACATGAAAATGCAACATTTAAACTTGAATTGCCTACCTATACAAAATGTATGGACATTTTTGCAAATGGCTATGGAGATAGTGTTCCTTTATGCTTATAGTAGCATTCAAATTTTTTTAACATTTAAGAGCAAGTTTTGTACCAGTTCTTCATAATTTTGTGCTTTATGGTTACCGAAGAAGTTCTTTACAACCATGAGATAGCTGTGCCAAGCAGAAGCTTCAGTGTCAGTCATGTAACTTGTGAAATTTGAATCATTTATCGGTTTCTGAATCTGGGGTCCATTAAAAATTCCTACTTTTAATATTTCAGTACTCAATCCAGGAAAGAATCTACAAATGTATTTGAAGCAATCACCGTCCTTGTTCAGGGCTCTAAAAAATTGCTTCATTAATCCCAACTTTATGTGTAGTGGAGGGAGAAAGAATTTTAATTTGTCAACCATTAGCTCGTTAATGATGGCTGCACTTTTTTTCATGTTTTGCCTTGGAGGCCATGTCACTTTTTTCCAGTGATCCTGCTTTGCTCTACTATCTAACAAGCACATGAAACATGAGTACTTTGTGTATCCACTTTGCTGTCCAAGTAGGAAGTTCACCATTTTTAAATCAAGAACTATAGACCATTGGTGTTCATGATAGCAAAGCTGTAAGACCATTTGGATATTTTCATATTCTTCTTTAAGTTTTGTTGAGTGACCAATTGTAATTGATGCATAGCAGTTGCCATTATGCAGTAAAACAGATTTTAAACTTCGAGTGAAAAGCCGTCAGTCTTCTGCTCGGTATTCTGGTACTCCCACAAGCCTCTTCTTATGGCAATTAAATTAACTAAGGAGGTTGATGAAAACTAAGGAGGTTAATTTCAACTAGAGGGAGGTGTGGCCCTATCTCTCTGGCCATAAAGGGGGAGACAGTTATACTATGAGGTCTAAATATATCTCCAATTATAGATGGAAATATTCATGTATATGGGTTTTGATTAGTGACTTTATGTTTTTTTATATATATGTAGGATCAATTTGTAGGTGTGTTGTAGTCATCCTAAGGTCATGGGATTTTGTTTACAGTTTGTTGAACATACCAGGAAGTCTTCAACATAATTCCAGAAGCATTTATTGTCTCTGAGGCTTAGACAGGTTGTTCAACTACTTTGTTTCCCCGAAAATAAGACATTCCCAAAAAATAAGCCGTAGCAGGATCTAAGCATTTGGGCAATTTAAGCCATACCCCGAAAATAAGACATGGTGATAGGCGTGTCGTTCTGTGCCTGCTGCAAGCTGAGGCATAGAGGGAGACATAGAAAGTGAAATTAAAAGTCTCTTCAGTGAAATGAGGAGCAGGACGCTCTGTTTTAAGTATTGTGTGTTCTCAGGGGGAAGAAGTAAAGCTTGGCAGCACCAACCAGCAACAATCTGTGGGTCTGTCTCAACCCCCACAAACACCACTAAAGCTGCTGCTCCCCAGCACTGACCAGCAACAGTCTGTGGGTCTCCCTCACCGCACACAAACACCAGGGGATAGGGGAAAAGCTTCAGCAAGCAGTCTGCTACTAAGCCCAGAGAGATCATCACAGCTCCCCTGTGCAGATTGGACCCAGTTCTCACTGGATCCCTGATAAATAATACTTAATAAAAAATAAAATACTTAATAAAAATAAGACATCCCCTGAAAATAAGCCATATTGTGTCTTCTTGAGGAAAAATAAATATAAAACAGTGTCTTTTTTGGGGGGAAACATGGTAGGCTGGTGCCAAGGTTGTTTATCTAGACAATGAGAACTGACTTTTCTTTGTCTTCTGCAGACCAACGTCAAAGCTTCTCATTGTGTACATAAACAAGGGAGGTGACCTGCTGTTTGTGCATAAGTTGGCCTGAATGTTCCTACAAACAGTTGGACAATTTATTGCCTCATTTTACATACCAAAGTACATTTTTGCATGAAAGAAGTGTGCTGCTAACAAATTACATTTGAAAGTGCCCAATCCCAAGAAGGCTAGACTAGTTTGAAAGCATAATTAGAGCTAAATCACCAATCAGAGGCACTCAGTGTTAGTTTTTGGATGTTCTAACACTGAAACTTTTATTAGTATGTTGTTTTATGTTGTTTTTTGTGTTATTGCATTGTCAGCTTCATGCTATGTGGCCAGTTAGTTCAACAATCTTATTTGTTAATAGATAGTATTGCTGGTTTACTATATTTAGGCCTTAATACAGTATCCAATATATTCTGTGGTTGTGTGAGCTGAGTACCTTCCTATTGGCTTTTATATATATATATGTCTTAAAATCATGTCTATAGGATATATTATTCCAAGTTAAGAGATCTTGTATGGTATAATGAGTGCTATTGATGTAAAATCTATCTTTCATCAATAATGTCCCATTGTTTTATCCCTTGTGGGGGACTTGGCATCAAATGGTAGGCTGGCAGTGAGAGAACTTTACAAATCCAGTTAAATTTCAGGCACCTGCCCATCTTTATTAGTCAGAAAACAAAACAAACACCCCTTTTTTTTCTAGTTCAGAAAACAAAACAAGACACTCTCACCAACATCTGGCATTTTTTTAAAATGTTTCTTTGCCTTGGTACATCCCCAAGACTGTAATGGCAATAGCTTTTAGCCTTCAAATGTACAGCATTTATTTACAAAATTCTGCTCCCATAGACATTGGTGCTCAGTGCTTGTTCTAGGTTCTACTACTCCACCTATTTCTGCCAATACACAGCTCCAAATACTGATCTCCCACATAAGTTAATAAAAATATTGAAACTACTAGGTTGGCGTAATGGCCAAGCAACTAGCATTTTAGGAAAATCAAAAATCACAGCTTACAGGTTATTTTAAAAAACATTTACTTTTTATGTAGCCTTGGGAAACTTATTCCTCACCCAAGCACCACACTGGATTGCTAAACTGGGAACATAGCTACATTTCTGGTTACTCTACACATATCTGGTTATTTGAGAAGTCATAAAAATTGCATGGTGTAGTAAATAAGCAAGGGGCTTGAGACCCATAATCACATGTTGCTTTTTAGGTCAAAACTAATATTTTTTATCAGGATGATTGAAGTTGTAACCTGAAAATTAGGCACTATGATGTATAACCCTGTTTTTTAGCATAGAACGTCTATGTTGTACCTAGGTTTAAAGTATCTCTTTGGGTTCCATGGACCAATTGCTGTTTTAAAGCCGCTGATGAGGACTTTCATACTACATCCACTGAGAACCAGGCCAGCAAGGATTTCAACCATCCAGGCCCACACCCCAGGCGTCTACCACAATCCACAGCCATCTCCTGTGAGCAGCTTCTCCTTAGGTGGCTTAACCTCTTCCCAGTAACCAAAAACCTACCGCGAAGCAGTGATAAGCAAATCTGAAGAGGCAAGGAAAGATCAATCTCTCAGCAAGGGACGTTGATCTCCTCGATAAGGAATACAATTTTTCATTCTCTGAGCATGATCTCAACGCTAAATTCTCAGTTTTTCGGTCGTATTCATGGAAAGACTAGGAATGTCAAAATAATAGTTATATACTTGGCTATGGGCCGTTTGGTTCAACATTTTTTTTAGCTTTTTTCCAGCATTTTTTTTCTTCCTCTTTTTTTGTGTTTTTTGTGTGACTTTTATCCCAATTTTGTCTGCATTTGTCAATGGGGCATTATTGATTCATCACTCTTTTGCAACCAGAAGATTTTTCACCAAGCCAAATTTATATTTGGACTATCATTCCTGGCTCTGCCACTGCGGAACTTCTTTGTACTACCCTTCACTCATATTTGAGGCGAGCATAGCATCAGGATGGTTTCGAGGATAATGCCCAGCTTCTGGCTAATCTTTTAAAGTCTCCAATCTTGTTGAGGGGGCTTATTTGCATATTTCATTGAAATAGGTGAACAAGATTTGGTAGACATCGAAGAACCTAGAATCAGGAAGAGAAGGAATCCAAACAAATGATCCAGATGTGTTGAGACGCTTGAATGAAAGGAACCAGAGTAAGATTCCAGGCAAAGGAAGTTTTAACCCTTTCTGAGAAGGAAAGACGTGCAGAAGACTTCTGGGAAGTAAGTATAAATTTTATTAGTTCTTTTGCTGATAAAAGTGAATTAGTTTCTCAGTGTATTCCAAAAAATTCAAAGATAGATTACTTTATTTGCTGTGAAGAAAAACTTAAGCATAAACTGAGAAATGTGATGAAACTTGTCACAAGGAGAGTTGTTCTCATAACTAGGGATGAGCAAGCAAGATATTTAAATTTATTCTCGCGGCAAATTTGGCCATTCTCACTTACCGCTATTGTAAGCAAGAACGGCTGGTGTAAATTTGCTGATCGAGAGAATTTTTCTTTAATAAAAAAAAAAAAAAAAAAAAAAGGCCCAAGGGGCTGTGCTGATTTAGCCCGGGGGGCTGTGCATTGATCAGCTCAGTGTGTGATCCCAAACACTAGAGGTTAAATAGGGACAAGTCATAGAAAGTGAAATTAAAAGTCTCTTCAGTGAAATGAGGAGCAGGACGCTCTGTTTTAAGTATTGTGTGTTCTCAGGGGGAAGAAGTAAAGCTTGGCAGCACCAACCAGCAACAATCTGTGGGTCTGTCTCAACCCCCACAAACACCACTAAAGCTGCTGATCCCCAGCACTGACCAGCAACAGTCTGTGGGTCTCCCTCACCGCACACAAACACCAGGGGATAGGGGAAAAGCTTCAGCAAGCAGTCTGCTACTAAGCCCAGAGAGATCATCACAGCTCCCCTGTGCAGATTGGACCCAGTTCTCACTGGATCCCTGATAAATAATACTTAATAAAAAATAAAATACTTAATAAAAATAAGACATCCCCTGAAAATAAGCCATATTGTGTCTTCTTGAGGAAAAATAAATATAAAACAGTGTCTTTTTTGGGGGGAAACATGGTAGGCTGGTGCCAAGGTTGTTTATCTAGACAATGAGAACGGACTTTTCTTTGTCTTCTGCAGACCAACGTCAAAGCTTCTCATTGTGTACATAAACAAGGGAGGTGACCTGCTGTTTGTGCATAAGTTGGCCTGAATGTTCCTACAAACAGTTGGACAATTTATTGCCTCATTTTACATACCAAAGTACATTTTTGCATGAAAGAAGTGTGCTGCTAACAAATTACATTTGAAAGTGCCCAATCCCAAGAAGGCTAGACTAGTTTGAAAGCATAATTAGAGCTAAATCACCAATCAGAGGCACTCAGTGTTAGTTTTTGGATGTTCTAACACTGAAACTTTTATTAGTATGTTGTTTTATGTTGTTTTTTGTGTTATTGCATTGTCAGCTTCATGCTATGTGGCCAGTTAGTTCAACAATCTTATTTGTTAATAGATAGTATTGCTGGTTTACTATATTTAGGCCTTAATACAGTATCCAATATATTCTGTGGTTGTGTGAGCTGAGTACCTTCCTATTGGCTTTTATATATATATATATGTCTTAAAATCATGTCTATAGGATATATTATTCCAAGTTAAGAGATCTTGTATGGTATAATGAGTGCTATTGATGTAAAATCTATCTTTCATCAATAATGTCCCATTGTTTTATCCCTTGTGGGGGACTTGGCATCAAATGGTAGGCTGGCAGTGAGAGAACTTTACAAATCCAGTTAAATTTCAGGCACCTGCCCATCTTTATTAGTCAGAAAACAAAACAAACACCCCTTTTTTTTCTAGTTCAGAAAACAAAACAAGACACTCTCACCAACATCTGGCATTTTTTTAAAATGTTTCTTTGCCTTGGTACATCCCCAAGACTGTAATGGCAATAGCTTGCCTTTTAGCCTTCAAATGTACAGCATTTATTTACAAAATTCTGCTTCCATAGACATTGGTGCTCAGTGCTTGTTCTAGGTGCTAACTGACATCGAAGAAGATGTGAAGAAAAACTTAAGCATAAACTGAGACAACTGAGTCCTGATGACGCGATTTTCCTTTCCTCAGCCAATCAGAGACAACTAGAGGTTTTGAATGGGGAGACTTGTCCCCATTTAACCTCTAGTGCCAGGAATCACACACAGAAGGGTTTCCAGGGCTGAAGTCCTGGGAATTCACTGTGATCCCCGGGTTCTAGTGGTTAATTATGTTCTAGTGCCCAGGGAACGCACACAGTAGGAAACCCAGGGCTGCATGAATGAATGCAGACCTGGGAATCCTCTGCGATCCCCGGGCACTAGAGTTTAATTAAGCAACAGTGCCTGGGGATCGCAGTGGATTCTCAGGTCTGCATTAATTCATTCAGCCCTGGGAAACCTCCTGTAATGATTTCCTGGAACTTACGATAGGTCCGCAAAATCGGTTCGCCAAAATTTTGTGGACCGATCAGAAGTTTGAGGGCATTCTTGCTCATCTATACCCATAACACAAATGATCACAGTTACTGACTGTTGTAATTGTCAGATTCTAAGGGAATACATTGATGAATTAGAGCAGAAGTTAAAGGCTCAAACTTAACTGTTGTTGCAATCACAAAACAAATATGGGACAAATAGCTACAAACAGTAAGAATGCAGACTATAATTCCTCATCTTCTCCTGATACAGAGGAATCAGGAGAGGAATCACACACTTATGCTATATTTATGATAAAACTGAAAAACATATATTTCAGATATGCTCACATATTTCAGGCATATTGCGATAAATATGAATTACCCAATAAGCAAAGAAATTCTATGTTTTCCCTTTGGATTCCCATTTTTTTTTATTTATTTAAAAATGTATTTATTATATATATTTATTTCTGGGGGGAATGGTGCGGCTGAGAGCGAATCAATTGCTGCCAGGATGCACAGCAGCCCAATTAGGAGAGATCTGAGCACAGGCATATATACAGGGAAGGAGGGGTTAGTCACTCCATCTTGTGTTCTGTGTGAAGGAAAGAAGCAGGGAGAGAAGTGCATTGTGACAGGGACAGGTTAGGAGCCTTCTGTATATCTGGAAATATACAGATTTTGCAGTTGTTTATGTTACCTCTTGCTATCTAGCAAAAAAGGCAGAAACATTTATGTCCTACTCTCCAGAAAATACAAATATTTAATTCTGATACCACTTGCTAACAAAAGCGTCAGCATATTTCTGTATTACTCTCAAAAATATAAAGATATTTCATTCTGATACTACGTGCTATCAAAAAAGCCAGAAAATTTCTGTTTTCTCTTAAAAAACATACAGACATTTCATTGTTTGATACCTCTTGCCATTTACCAAAGAGGACCATTCGGTACAGGTGCATTTTTGCCCGAATAAGTAAAAAATGAGTGGTATTATTATTATTATTATTATTAATAAACAGGATTTATATAGCACCAACAGATTACGCAGCGCTGTACATTAAATAGGGGTAGAGACAAGGGAAGGTGCAGCGTTGGGTGACCTGCCACATCTGGCAGGGGGCATACTCCTCGGGAGTCTGCCACTGTAGAACAGTAGCAGCGGCAAACAGTTGGAGGCAGCAGCACAAATTGTCAAACAGGTCTGAGATGTGTGCAAGGCACCAGTACGCTGGTAGATTTATTGAGAGGATGGACTACAATCATACAGCCACACCGTGTGGAGAGCATTGAGGATTGGGTCTCAGGGGCCTCAAGTACAGCAGGCTCTTCCACTGCAGCGGGCTCCTCTTCTGCAGCAACAGCAACCAGCACAGCCATGACAGGAGCAAAGACAGAAGTTAGCGTGGCTAATGTGCCTTTACCTATTGATGACTCTCCCCTGTTGTTTGACGAACAACCTGGGGATCTGTCATTGCGAATTTCGGAGCAGAAGGCAGACTTTGAGACCCTTGGAGAGCGTGGTCAGCACTTGCTGAGCGAGGGTTCCGCATCAGTGGCTGCATTTGCAGAGGTTGGTTTAGATGAAAATAAGGATGATGATGACCGTGATGTCACCTGGGAACCACTGGTGCATGTAAGGGCTAGCAGTAGTTCCGAAACAGGCGTAGAGGAAAAGCAGCAGCAAGAGACTGGGGTTGGAAGGGGCCGCAAATCTGCCTCAGTACTTGCGTTCTCTTGAAGCAGGTGCAACAATGTCATCGTCTCTTCTTCCACCTCCATTGACTTCTTCTCCACCTCCAACTGCCATTGCTACTACATCTCAGAAGGTTGGTGCCAGCTAGACTTCCAGCTAGAAGGAAGTATCACCTTCTGACTGCTGGTTCCGTGGCGTCAGACGACATTTGTTGCCGCAAGATGGGTACTCCAGTGACCCCTTCAGCTCCACTAGCTCCGCTTCAGTCCACTCTACCAGAGCTCTGCGCAAGGCATCAGGCTATGGGCCCAACCAACAAAAGAGTCATTGAGCTCAAGTCATGTCTAGCCAAACTATTGACCTTGCAGCTACAGTCTTACAGCTTTGAGGACTTGGCTCCTTTCCATGACGGCCTGATGGTCTGTGCCAAGCGGCGGTGGAATATACCAAGCAGTCATTGCTTCTCCTGCACAGCTGTACCCAGTTTTTATGCACATGTAATGGGTAATCTCTCCCGGGAATAGGCATTCTCGATGCCAAATCCACGTCACCATGGACAGCTGAACAACCAGGCACACTACCTGTCCTTCACCACTCACTGGGTGGCCTTGGAAAGCCCAGTGGGCAGTAGTCTGCAAGAGGCATTGCAGAACCTGGTACCCCCGTGGAGGGGTGTGGTGGGAAAGAATGGGCCACCCTAGTCCTCTCTCCCTCCTCCTCCTTCATTCCTTCTACTGGCAAACCCTCTCTTTTCGACACTCCTCCTGAAAGGCCACCAGCGGAGGACACTATGGTTAAGTGGGCACGCCACTATGGCTCCCTCAAGCACATGCGTTGCCAGGCAGTGCTGAAACTGGTGTCCTTGGGGAAGAAAAGCCGCACCGCCAGAGAACTCTTGTCCGCTTTGCACAGAGAGGTTAAGGCTTGGCTGGTGCCCTCCCGGTTCACAACAGGCAACGTAGTGTGCGAGAATGCGGCCAATCTTGTGGCTGCACTGAGCATGGGCCGCATAACACATGTGCCCTGCTTTGCGCACGTACTGAACCTGGTGGTGCAGAAGTTCCTCCACACCTACCCAGGACTGCAGGACTTACTGAGACAGGCTCACTGCATATGCAGCCATGTACACCGATCCCCTACTGCCGCCATGGCGTTTAGCAAGATCCAGTGCCAACAGAGGCTGCCACCACATAGACTGATTTGTAACACTGACGAGATGGAACTCCAGGTATTTTATTTTCCAATTTTTATTATCTAATGATTGTGATATACAAGACAATTTTCTCTTCAAATACATGTACATAGTTTCACATTTCAAGTATCATATCAACATGAGTTTTTTGAGGTCTAAAATTCCACTTTCCAGCAGACATATGATACATTTGTTACATTTTTCATTTATGCATTGTGAGAAAAATGTAACAAATGTATCATATTACTGTGTGTATTACAGAGTAAAGGTGCGTACACACTTCCAATTTTTATCGTTCCAATCGAACGACGAACGATCGATTGGGCAAAAAATCGTTCGTAAAAAAGTAACCAACGACGCCGACGAACGAGGAAAGTCGCTGGAAACGAACGACCGGACCGACGGATCGGATTGGACGACGATCGTTGAACATCGTTCGTGTGTACGGTCGTTCGTTGATCGTCCATGTTCAGAGCATGCGTGATGAACGAACGCTCGTTCACTTTCCTGTCGTGCACATAGTTCCTCTATCGCTCAAACGATCGTATCTATTGTGTGTACAATATCTACGAACGATCGTGTCGTTAACTCTATGTGAAGGATCGGTGCTATACGATCGTTCATATATATCGTGCATGAACGTTCGTCGTTCGTTTTCCAACGATAATAATTGGAAGTGTGTATGTAGCTTAAGAGATACTTGCCGGGCTAGCATCTTCTCAGTGATTGCAGCAGAGTCTGTAATCATTGAGGAGAGTGTGCGATCCTTGAGGTACTACAGATTAATTAACCTGTAGTGCCCCAGGATCGTAGTGGAACTGCAGATTTAATCTGCAGTTCAGTTCCCATGGTCATGTGACGTGGGAATTTTATGCCATCAAAAATATTTGGGTTTTGTTAGGTCCAACGCATTTCAAAGATAAAACAACTTTTTCAGGGGATTTTGATAGCAGATTATTATGAACCAATTTCTAAGAACTAGTTTTGACAAAAAAGAAAAAATACAGTTAGGTCCATAAATATTTGGACAGACACAACTTTTTTTTTTTTTTTTTTTTTTTGCATCTGTACATTCCAGGCCTTTTATCTGCTTAATTGATAATGACATAACGAAGGAATTGCCCATACTAGCCCATGAAATAGCCTTTGAGTCAATTGTCCAATTACTTTTGAGTCCCTGAAATGAACTGATTGTGTAAAAAAAGCTTTAGTTCCTCTCATTTTGACGCACTCTTTTTGTTCAACCCACTGAATTAAAGCGGAAAGTCTGCAGTTCAACTGCATCTGAGTTGTTTCATTTAAAATTAATTGTGGTAATGTACAGAACCAAAAATTTTTCTGTCCAAATATTTATGGACCTAACTGTATATATCTCCCAATATACTGTATTCTCATTGACTATGTTATCTACAATGGATTCCCTGATCTTGTTCTAGTATATACACCACTATTTCAAATTATTTAAAAACAGAAAGACGTTCCTCTTATTTTTTAAACTTGTTAAACATATGCCACATCACTTATATAAATTTGCAAACTGCAAACAAACCTTTTTTTTTCACAACAGGGTCAATAACTTTGGGACTTTGCAGGTATATATTCATTCACAATCCAATATGTATCTTTTGGTAATACAAATGTTTATTAAACAAATAAAAATATAAAAACATTTACATGCTCCAATAATCAATCTGTGGTTATTACAAATAGGCTTATAACAGTTCAATGCGTTTCTCGGAACATTGTCCGCTTCCTCAGGAACATATTAGCCTAAAAATTTTCAAAAAAAATTTTTTTTTTAAATTTAAAATGTTTAATTTACAGTTGAGAATCAGGAAATGCAGGTTACTCACTTCTGTTTCCACATCCAGTTCCTCGATTGGAGAGATAGGTCAAAGAATGAGTTCTTTATTGGAACATATGAATAAGTTGATAGAGATCACTGGCTAGGAAAAAAAAAAGCTTAATTAATTTAAATAGGTTCCTTAGCAACAATTATCCATAACTGTTTCCAGAATATTATAGCTATATGTGCACCATTGTCCAGACTATAAGAAAAGTTAACTATAACATGCTTATTTTCTAACCATCACCCACTTCATTATATTCAAATAGCCGCTGTAATGTGCTGTTTGCCAATAGCAACCACATTCGAACCAGTTCTCAACTACAAGTATAAATCTCACCGGAGCTCTCTCCTGTTCCAGTGTTACACTCTTAGAATAACCATTAGGATAGTTTCATGCATAAAGCCATTTAAATAGTCCTATAAAATAATCAGCTTCTCATTAATTATACAGCTATATGTGCACCACTGTCTAGGCTATTAGGAAGGTAACTATACCATACATTAGCTATCCATCACCTATTATATTGTATTCAAATTAATACCAGTTCTACACACTGTCCCAAGTTAACAATGTATATTTTCCAGTTTCTGGCACAGGTGAAATACCATAATTAGTTTTAGTTTTTTTGGTTGCATTTTTTATCTATTTCACTATACGTGAATCACATTTTCTTAATGGGAGTTACCCAGTTTGGGATTTGCAATGCCCTTCTCTCCCAAACTACTGTATTGGTTGCAAATCAGGAATCCTTCTCAGTCTCTTTCTATGAGCCAACACACAGTCACCTGATTACCCTTCCCACCAGGAGCCACCCATTACAAACAGTAATCTGTTTTGGTATCTTGAGTTATCACTTGAAACTCCAAGCTTACCTACTCTCACCCAAAACACTACTCTGAGCAAAAAAGACAATCAGGGTTAGTTAACCTTACCTGAGCAACTACACCATGCACACAGCTAATGTTTTTCAGCAATGTCTCTGCTGTGTGCACACAGCTAAGCGGAGCTATCAGCACTTGTGTTGCTCTTGCCTGTAGGTTTTGCTATCCAAACTCTACATTTGTAACACATTTCCTACTTTTGCTCATACTCTGCCACTATGGTTGACAGTGTATGATTACTAGGTCCGGTAGCAAATGATACAACTTGTGCTTTTCTATGGGTCACCATATCCATTCCTCATTTCTGCAAGGACATTTAGCGCCCCTAGAAATTGGAGACCAGTAAAAATCATAGGCAATAAGCCCTTAAGGTCCTCTATCCTAGCCTCTTGCAATTTTTCATTTAGTGCATCTAACTCACACCAAGATTATATAACAGATGGCCAAAACAACATCCTTTCAATGATTACAATGGGCCTGATTTATTAAAGCTATACAAGGCTGGAGAGGATACACTTTCATCAGTGAAGCTGGCTGATCCAGAAAACCTGGAATGGATCTGGTTCAGAACTGAAAACATTTGCTACAAACAGCAAATGACTTTTAATAAATCCATACCAGGTTTGCTGGATCACCCAGCTTCCCTGATGAAAGTATGTTCTCCAGCATTGGAGTGCTTTAATAAATTAGGTCCAATGTCTGACTCTTATCTGTAGTTTTTACAAAATCTTTGCTAACTTGTGAATATTACAATTCAGAGGACTTCTGTGGTATGTCTAAATAATAGAACTAATTATATGCAACAAAAGCTGTCTGGGTGCCTGGCAATGTGTAATTCATCACGTATAATTCAGTAATACCCAACTTACCTGTGCAGGCCCATTTGAAAAATGATCCCCCTAGCGGTATTCCCCAGTCAGACCCGGGTTACCTAAAAGCAGAAAAAAATAACACTTACCTTGTTCGGTCGCTGTCCCCCGTTGTCCTGCTGGTTCCCGTAGGTCCTGGGGACACGTTTGCCTCCTCCAGTGTCCAGCTGCGCAATGTTGCGATGTGCTACAGGGATTCCCCGTGACATTGGTGCATGCGTCGGTACGGCCGGGACTTAGCAGCGGGAAATTCAAATAGTTTTGTGTTGGATGCAATACAAAATAGCTGTATTGTTGATTGCTGATGTTAAGAGATACCACAAAAGTCCCCTGAAATGTACTTTTCAAATGTTAGAAATGCATTTGGATCTGTGTAAATAATACAGTACCATAATCAAGAATTACACCTTACATTTAACCTGTAGTTTCACCTGAGAACAGCCATTCCCACCATGTGACATGTTACAAAGGGGAATCAGTCCTTAGTCTTTTGCACAGCTTGTCTGACTTTATCCAAGGACACAATCATCGGGGAAAAAAAATATTTATATCAGCTTATTATGCTGACCTCTTTGTCTTTCTGAAGTCATTCTTTTTTACCAAAACATACAACAGACACAAAAAAAATCCTTCTACTGCAGCCTATAGGCAAGACCCAAGTCTTCCAGTTTTTAGGCAATCTCTATTGCCAATGTTGAGTTTTTGGAATAAAATTAAACTCATTCTGTAGGATATCAGGTTATACACTTTAGATATATTTATCTCACCATCTCATCCCATCCTGAATCCAATCCCAGGAACCAGCACTGCTAGCCATGACAGGCAGAATTTTAGAATAAATATTAATATTAGAATAATTATTATTAGAACAACAGGGTTTCTTACTGTGAACACTGGTTCTGCCTCCACTTCGAGGTTCAAGTATCTTGTCCAGAAACTTGTGAAATTGATCCATGTTATCATTTCTTTCTGAGGCTCCAAATGAATAATCAGGGATAGGACAGTGGATCCTAATTAGGAAAGGTTTACCATTGCAACAGAGAAATTCAAATGCATAGCAGTTAAGGATACAAAATTTGACTAAAACAAGGACATCAATCTTTATTGGCATATAGTTATGCACCTAAGGGAAGGCCCCTTCCATCATCTCTATGTCATCAAGCAAAAAAGTCCAATAGCATAATCTCAGAAGTCAATAAAAGTAGAATAGTTCATAAACGGTTAGTGGGGTGGTAGTGTCCCATGGATGATTTGACACCAAAAAGACATTGTCATCTGTTTGGTTTGTCAGCAGTGGTTAGCCACAAGTTTTTCTTGTCTGTCCCTTTAAATCACATTTTCTGTTGATGTTCAGACATAGGTCACATTTGTATATAGAAACATAATCTTGTATAGATTATATTGTATAGATGTATTTTTTTATCAACATGCTTATACTTTAAAATGTTGATAATATTTCTGTTGCCTAAAATTTGCCTAATTACTAAAAAAATTTTCATGTAGCCTTCCCAACCGTGTAAATTCTCTTGTGCCTATCAAGAGAAAACTTTGATGAGAAAGACATTCAAAACACTTAAATGGCTTTTCTCCTGTGTGTCGCTTCTGGTGGGTAATAAGATTAGAATGTTGTGAGAAGCATTTGCCACATACTGCACATTGAAATGGTTTCTCTCCTGTGTGAACCCTCTGATGATCAGCAAGACTAGAATTTTGTTAGAAGCACTTGTCACATACTGAACATTTATATGGTTTATATACAATATACCTTGTATATTGTAACAATTTTCAGTAGGGCTGAGGTCGTGAAATCCCAGAATGACTCAGGAGCCAAAACTTGAAACGTCAGCCGAGGTTTGCGGTTCTGCAAAATACAACAAAGACAGAATAATGGAGGTGTGTATTAGGAATACAAGGAAAGTCTGTGCAGGAGCACCAACAATTAGGTTATATAAATGATCATTAGTAGGGATGAGCGAGCGGATTTTTAAAACTCAATCTCACAGCGAATTTGGCCATTCTTGTTTACCGAAATTGTAAGCAAGAATGGCCGGTGTAAATTCACCGATCGAACTCAAATTAAAAAAAAAGATAAAAGTTTGCGGGCTGCGCTGATCAATGAATGCGGTGCCGGTTGCATCCATTGATCAGCTCAGTGTGCGATCCCCGACACTAGAAGAAATGGGTTACAAGTTTCCCCACTCAAAACCTCTAGTGCTCTCTGAATGGCTGAGGAAAGCTTTCCTTGCAGTGGAATGCAGCTCTGAGAATCCACTGCAATCCCAGGACACTAAAGGTCAATTAGCCTTTAGTGCCCAGGGATCTTCTCAATGAATGTGGCTGTAGCCAGAAGCATTCTCGATCATCCCTAATCATTAGTTATCACTATGATTATTGAAAGTTTTCTAACTATACTGTGTTGCCCGCTTAGGGTTATGTAGAATGTTTGTGCAAGAATTGTTAATAAATAGATTTACTGGTTAACCATGATTTAGTCTGGTCATGGTACCCAGTAGGTTTTGTAGTTGTAAGTGGAGATTCTGGTGAAAGCACCTTCTTCTATATCTATAATGTGCATTATTCAAAGTTAAGAGTTGGCAGTCAGGAAAGGATCCTTTTACTCCACAGTATCTAAACCTAAATTTGCATGGTATGGGCAGGGCTTTTTTTTATCATTGAATGCACCGGAACGGCATTCCGGCATATTTTTTCTCAAGTCCGTAAAAGTATGTGACAGGGAACAATTGTCAGTGAAAATAACGGGTCAGCCTGTGAAGCTCTCAACAACTCCAAAGTTGTCATAAAAGCTTTCCTTACTCTCTTTTCCCACATACCTCTGTATGGTGTACTCTCAGGGGGAAAGGTCTGGCACCGTATCTGGAGGAGGGGTGGGGGGAAGACTGACAGTGTCTGGACTATTGACGATGGGGGAGAATTTGGTTCTACATACATTCTAAACTTTCTACCTCAATTAATAATTAATTATAATACTATACATTATAATACATCCTCAGTTTATCTTGACATGATGACTTGTATTTATTAACAAGATGTGGATTTCAGCACCTTTTTTTTTACAAAGCACTGGGTATGGGAATTGGGGTGGTATTAAACAAAGTCAAGCCAGCTGTGAGCAGATCAAAGCAAAACTACTTTGATAAATAGTGTTTATAGGCAATAAAAGAACTCAAAAAACTATAGAAGCAACACCAAAATGTATGTATATTTACCCTAAATTACATTTATTAGAAGAATCATTGAAGCAGTCTATTTATTGGGGAGGATATACTAAACAAGAAAGTTCTTTTGGCATTTGTTATATTGTTGTTTGCGTCATTTAAATATATCTATGATTCCAACAAACAAAAAACATTGTGTGCCAGAGTTGAAAGCTTATATTGTGTTAAGATTTACCTTTATTTAAAAGACAGACATGTAATTTTGGTTAGTTTCACCACTAAGAAGTACTGAAGGATTTAATTTAAATTAAATCTCCTCAGCTGTTTAAAGAAAAGTAAGAAAATTGCTTTAGGTTTATTGTCCCATCACAATGGTCTGCTTAGGTGTAGACCATGTACAGAAGAGGTGCAAACTCCTAGGTGATGAAAGTCAAATGATAAAGTGTTACAATTAACCCTTGACATGCACACCTGGAATGCCTATGCAAAGCTAAAAAGAAACTGTGTCTAAAATACAAAAGACTCTGAATCCATCAGCAATATATTTGATGATATTTGATGATCGAATTAAGCAGAGAAATAAAGACAATCCTTTTCTCCCAGTTCCCAAAGTATGTGCAGCATAACAGTAGTGGAACAGGGATGGGATTGTTGTGAAACAAAAACCTTTCAATCCAGAATGGTGATCCATATGTTGACCAAAATGTGAACATTTGATGGATCCCAGATAATAGTTATGAGTATCAGTGTTTGGTTATTGTGGTTTCCAAAACCTGGATTCTTGTTTTACAAGTTCTAAATGAAAGTCAGAAATTTCTCAGTTCCAAGTGCCAATCTGAGCCCTGGACAGCCAGTATGCATATAGAAAGATCAGTTACAGGAGTAATAAGAAGGTAACAAAAGGAAGATAGCTAAGTTACAGTCAGGTAGTTTAATGTCAAGTCACAGCACCTATTTCCACTTTCACACTTTCTCTCTAATTGTTGCTAATAACCAGAACAGTTTAACATTTCACCAAGTAAATTCAAAGTATACTGATTTTCAAAGAAGAATGTTTCCCTCATTGTTGCAAAAAACAAATAGGCATTTCTGATTTGCAGAAAAGTCATAAGAGTCATATTGCAGAAGTTTTTAGAACTAAAAAAGTAACAAAAAACACAAACGTTATACTCTTTTGCCTTTGTTACATTTGCTCTTGCTGCAAAATGATAAAAATTGCAACACAGAAAATCTTAAACATTACAATAATTATAGAGATAAATAATTTCCAAGGCCACCTTTACTAGAAAAATATTACATATCTCATTTATTCATGTCACACACAGGAAGTTGTTCCCTAATATTGCTAATAAAATTAACCATTTTTTCTTGTTTGTTATAAATAGCACAAGCAGTGAGGCAGGTGATCACTAATAGCAGCATAAAACTGAGATGTGAGATTACTGAGGGTGCGGTCAATGTTTACTGTGTGAATGGTGCAAACATATACATGTGGGGATATACAAACACTTTGATAAACACAATAATAGCAAACACAACCAAAACAATTAACAAACTAATATGAAAATATAGGTACCAGACCAGGATTAGGACCAGAGAGCACACAGCAGGGGGGCAGACTTAAAACAATAAAAAAAACTGAGGATCTACTAAGGTAAGGGCAGGCTCCTAAATAGGGAACTCCCAGCTTCATGCATATTGAGTTCCTCCTAAACACCACCTGCTGGTGACTAATGGAAGTTCATGGTAGATCAGGTGTTCAGCGCCACCGACAGGAGAAGCATAAGATAGCAGAACTCATAACATCAACGATATGTTTGAAAATGGCATTATCAGGTCAAAATAAGACTGACAATAGAAGTGGGCCTCAAGGGAGACCAGCGGGGACTAGTGGTTCCTTATCATAACCTAAAACTCTTGGGTCCGGTTCAAGAATTCATCAAACTATAATTGCAGTAGGGCACCAGCATCACAACTACTAAGCACACTATCGTCAGTAGTAGCAGACAGAAGGAGCTCCCATTATACATGTTTAACAAGGTACTAAGGGCAGATTACTCCCAGTGCAATTTTGCCACTTTTGGACTGGATGGCCCATTCATCATCCCAGTCACAGCAGGGATATAAAGACAGTTAATGTGGTTCTGTAGACAGGATTATTCTGCTTTTTTTTTCAACACTCTTCTGTTTTCAGATACATTTCATGTCTCTTAGGAAATGGAAACAAATGCTTTGCAATCATTGAGACGATCCCCGGGCTCTTGAAGTTAAATGGGGAGAATTCTCCCTATTCAAAACCCCTAGTGCTCTCTGATTGGCTGAGGAAGGCTTTCCATACCATACTATGGCACTATGTCTGTGGTGTTAGTCTATGGAAAGGGTAACATAGTTTGGCAGCCAGGAAATAGCATTATTAGTGATGTCATCCAGCCTATTTTCATGTTAGAAGTGACCCTATATTTGATGCAGCTAAAGGAAGAGGAGGGAGACTCTTATTTTTTGCTTCAAAACTGTAGAAATATTAGAAGGCAGTGAGATTAATATGATAAGTATCCACCAAAGCGAAAGATAGAGAGCTGACCTCCATTAAGAGGAGGAAATCTCAGATATGACACTAGGAAGTGATATTACCAGTCTAGCAGTCTAGCAGACATTTATATGGTCACACTGGGAAAAAACAAGAGAGTGAAGGAAAACAGAGAACAGATTTACGTTTCCACCTTGGCAAACATGGAAAGTTGTACAGTATGTTGGCTTGTTTTGGCAGTGACAAGTATATGGTTGATAACAGAAATTCTGTTAGAGAGATCCAATCTTAGATTGGTGACCTCTTTCAGCCACATGTTCCTGATGCTATGAAATAATTATACCACTGCCAATGACTCTACTCCAGCACCACACCCATCAACAGCACAAGTAGACATAAACCTTTCATAAAAATTGATACGTATGGTCCCATATCCGTGGCTATGTACACGGGTAAAATCCTTGTTGCCCAAGTCCAGTTCCCCTAAGGCAGTGGATCCCCAACCTTTTGGAGCCCACAAACCACTAAATGCACAGACTTCTGACCAAGTATGCACGGAGAGCCGTTTGTCTTTCAAAGGGGAAGAAACTTCCCCCATAGTGACATCATGATGCCAGAACCCGCCTACTCTCCCATTGCAGGCTCAGTCCAGAGACACAACCTGCCCACTGCCCTGAGCCTACAATGTGTATGGGGGACATGGTCTGTGGCTTTGGGCAGTGCACCCGTCCAGCGAGGTCATTCTCCTGACAAAGCCGTGGCCCACCTGCCAGAATTTGGTGGGTGTAACGATTCCCAACATTGTTCACCAAAGGAGAACGGTACAGTGGGGTGCCGCTTGTTTGTCCTCCTCCTTTTCTCTGAACGGAATGGGAATTGTGTACAGCACCCTTTTAGTTCTGTACAGAAGTGTATTGGAGATTCTTCTCTATTGTTTAGCAACAAATCTGTATGCCGGACCCTATGAATATTAACCACCCGAGCGATAACCCCGACCTTGGTTCGGGTCTATCGATTTTACAAAAATCGATAAACCTGAACTTTTCTCCCTATATAAATCCCATCACTTACCTGGTCCCC